>NC_052471.1:2734390-2792515 GCF_009730915.1 Dioscorea cayenensis subsp. rotundata | reverse complement strand
TTTTCAAGGAGGAGGAGAGGGAGGAGGTTTTGGTGGGAAAAACTTTGACACCATGAAAATGATTGACTTGTGGAATTTTCCAAATTTTCACCCTGAGGTTTGGGATAAAGGTTGCCATGTCCTACTAATTAAATATTTATTGACCAAATACACACATTCAAATTAATATTTATTCACTGATAACATCTTTGGAAGTTGCTTGAAAATAACATGGCCTTGAAAAATAATAATATTACTATTAAAAAAGTAATCGTGTGTGCCCAAATTAGTCTTATAAATTGTTTTGTTACTTTAAGCATTAATTGTTTTATTTTTAAAAGAAAAAAATAACAACATGTACGTTCAACTATTTTCAATTCTTTAAAAACATGTTATATTTATTAAATCTCTAGAACATCCTTGTTTTTCAAAATTTTTTATTTTAAATCAAAATCAATATAAGAGTGTAAAATACCCTATTTTATTTTTTTAAGCACGTCTGCCATTACACTTACATTAATTTAGAAATTGAAACCTAGTAATAAATTATTTTTTTAGCATTCTTTAAAATAATGATAATACAGGATCAACAAAAAAAATATTTAAAAATAAAGAAGACTGAAAAATAAATTAAAAGAAGTCAAATGATTATATGATTAAAATGAAATATACATATATAAATATTTCATGACTATTTATAAATATATATAAATTTATAAATATTATTGACATATCGTGAAATAAATTCAAAAAGAAAGTCACATCTCAAGATAAAAATTTATTATTCGTACGTGATGAATCAAATGACCATCTTTGCATGGATGCATGAATATGTCCCACGTTGTCCTGTGATTCTACTGTGAATATGTCAAACTTGGTAACAAAAAAAAAAATGGTTAAATAAGTGTTCATAAATATAAATAAATATATTTAAAAATATCATGTTTCTAAAACGTTGTTATCCTTCAAAAGGCAATAAACTATTGTCAACGTGACCAAAATTGTTTTTTTTTAATATTAGTATTTTCTTATTCTTGCGGAAGATGCTCTGTACCCTATATATTTCAGTGTTGTCTTTATTCATACCCCTGTTTAACTAAAATTTTGATTAAATGGTATATATTCTAGTTCACGATCACTAGAATATAGTATTTGTGTAGTCTCTTACAAAAAGTACGGAGTGCATGCCTATATATATATATAGTTTGGTGTACTTAAATTATAATTTTTACCGCAGCTATATATATATGTCTCTCTAAACCAAGTTTTCTACCACCCGATGTCATGCGCGATTTCATATCTCACGAATATTTACTCTCTTCTGTGTGTTGAATTGAGGAAATTCATGCAGTGACCTTCATTTAGCCAAAAGGTATTATTGTGCTTTATAAAGCTGAGAAACGATGAAAAGTGGGGTGTGTCTGGGTAATTTTGGTCGTCATTCGTTGATTAATTTTAGCGCGATCACTGCAATGAAATCGTAATCGATCGAAAATCTATTTCGTGATGTCCAGCGTTGATGTATTGGTCCCTTATATATATTAACATTAGTTAAATCTTCACTCAAAAATCAAAACAAAAAAATTATCATTTTCAAAACAAATGTCTACAAAACCAACATACCTATTTTTGATATATATATATATATATTATTAAAGTGTTCATATATAAAAGTACTTATTCGTGAACTCTCACAATCTCTCATATTTTTGTTGCATATTACACCGTGTAAACGCTAGACCCACTAGCAGATTTGCAATAATCTAAAAATTTCAAGGGCTTATAGATATACATGTACATGTTTATAGGGCCATATTTACATTTCTCTAATTTTTTAAGGGTATATCAGGAATTACATGTTTAGTCAGGGGTGTGTATATATATATATATATATGTATATTTTTATTCTGACAACTATGAATTTAGAAGAGAAAGGAGATAAAGTGCAACTACCTAAGGATTTGTACTGGTCCAAAAGAAGAAAAGATTAATATAAATATTGGTTAAAACATTTGGCTAGATTATTGAATAATGTATGATTATTAATGAAAAATTCTAAAGTGCCATATGACATCATGTGATTAGGCTCTAATGTTTGTACATTAAATAATTTGACTTTGTGGCCTCCTTTTACGACAACCAAACAAATATCAAAGGAATTAATAGTAAATGTGGGAAATATATTAAATTTTCTCATATGATAGTATGTGTACTGTGAGAGTTAATTATATAACACCTTTTTTATTGGTGAATTTATTGAGGAGAAAAAATTCGAATATTATGACTATTTAATAAATATTCACTCAAGATATTATTTTCTTATAATTTTTATTTATTTATTTAAGTATATAAAACTTTGAGAAAATTAGTTCCTCCTCGTAAAAGAGATCATGGTGACTAAGCCACAGATATTTTTAATCTCTACAAAATCATAAGGATATATGCAAGTTAATATCTAACCAGTGACAAAGATCAAAGAAAATTAGTGGTTTGATGACAATGACTATATATAGCTTTGTTTTTGTTTGATTTATACAACGTTAAATGCTATTTTTGTAAGAAAATAACAAAAAGACAAAACTAAAATAATCATAAATATATTTTGAAATTTTGGAAATAAAAAAAAGTTACTCTTAAAATTAAATATTTAGTACAATCAAAGACGTTCTGCATTTGTATGTCTGATGTGGCACCTAAACTACATGCGTGTAATACTAGCTCAACATGCAACTAATTTTTTTTAAGAGTTGCCTATTATATAAAAATAATATAAAATAATTAATTATAAAATATATAAAATTATATAATAATCTGTTTGTCTTTTTGACAATCTCTTAAATAAAAAGAGACCATCACTTATTAATAAAAAAATTATATAATAATAATAATATAAATGGAATCGAGATTGATTCAATTAATAGAGGCATGGGTCACTTAAACAAGCGACTTAATTATATATTTTAAAAAAATTCTACTGAGAGAAAGGCTTTTAGTATTTTACCCATATTTGTTAGAGTATACAGCCATTAAAAACAAGTAAATAATAATAATAATAATAATAATAATAATAATAATAATAAATGGTTGAAGTTGGAGAATGAATGGGACCTCCAACAATCTATAGTAATGTCAATGCCCACCACTCCCATGTGAAGGGTTGTTGATGTTTGCTTGCTTGAGAGAGATATGGTTTGGCTAAAGGCCAAACTCCATTCAAAAAGCTATCTCCATATCTTCATATATATATATATATATATATATTTGATAGTGCTTAATTGTATTTGAGATAAAGATTTCTAAAATTTGAAATGAAATTACATTCTTCTAATTAATAATTATTTTTTATTACTAGCTAACATTTTTTTTTTGGTTTAATACTAATTGAAAAATAATTTATATATAGGCAATTCATGAATGATTAGATGCAACAAATAAAAATATAATCCGAGGAGTCATGTAATTGAAATATACACTTGAATAGTTCAAATCAAAGCATCAAAATATATTCCCGTACTACCTCTTGTTGATCACAAGAGGCAGAAGAGGCTAGATTAGCAAAAAAATAGTTATCAGTTCAAAGACGTGAAGTGACCTTGTTTTTTCAAATATCTAATTTTAATTTTAAAAATCTTCATTCATATATTTTTTTTCAAAACAAAAAAGAACTTCATCATTGATGTGATGAAAACCAACTATTATTTATTTTAGTCTTACTAACGATCGATATATATTGTGGCCAATGTTATACGTATCTATACGCAAAATATTTGGCATGTTTTAGTGAGAGTATATTATAATCTTAAGCAGCATGTTTGCTCATACATCTGTACGACTACCTACCCATGTGATTAAGTGATTTGCCCACATTTTATTAAAAAAATAGATATATTAATAAACTCATTTCTAACAAACTAAACAGAGCATTAAATCATAATAGATAAATAAATAAGGAAGTAACTCGAAATAGCTGCGAATGCAATGCATGAAATCCAAATGGAATTGATTTACAATTGAATCCCATGAAAGGATATATACATAGAAAGAGTTCAAATGTGATCTGTGTGTCAGAAGATATGGATCAATTTGAAGGGGCATTGAATGAATGATGAATGAATGATAAGTTGTTTTGGCCTTGCAGGACCATATCCTTAAGAAGACTATGACATCTTACCAAACTCTCTCTCCTTAAAAGGATTCCAAACAGCTGTTTTTCGTTGACCTTCTTCTCCACCATATTATTATTATTATTATTATTATTATTGTTATTATTATTATTGTTATTATTAAGTTTTTTGTCCTCAAATTTTTAAGAATTACATACTTTAAATCAGCTCCGATAAAATATTAAAAATTATAATGGGTAAATTTCAAAACCACTTGCTTAAATGATATAAGTTTCTATCAGTTAAACTAACTCATGTTGGTATTCTTATTGTTGTTAAACTAAGTATTTCTTAAACTTAAGTTGTTTAGATATATTTAATTAAAAAGTTAAATATTTACTTTGGAGTGAGTTTTGATAGATAAATAAATATATTTCAACTTTGCTTTGATGCTTTAGTGATATCTAGAAACAAGGAAATTATGTTTATATATTTTTATTATTTTCATCATTTGAATTTTTTTATTTTATTTTTGTTTTTTTATAAAATGGACAAGTCATATTAAGAGGGTGCACATGTATGAAGTTAATACTTTAACATACTTTAAAGTGAAATTATGGGACCATAATTTTGTTATTTTCTAAACATATTTTAAATATATGTGAAATAGTTTAGACTTCTATAAAGTCTAAATAATAGAGAATTATTGAATTTTTTATCATGTTTTGTAAATTTGTGGGAACATATTTAGTAACTGGAGTCTGGATATGTGTAGTGAAATTATGTTATCATCAATGTTGTTGTATATATATAAAAAAAAATTATGTTTTTATATTTATGTAAATGTCCAACTGGTCTATAAATGTGGAGTATGGGTTAAAAAAATTGAAACTATTGTAAGTGAAAACAAAAAAATCGATAAAAAAATTTAATAGATAAATTTCACAATAAAAATAAATAAATACAAATATCTCAACTTTCAATTAAAAATGAGAAAAAGGTATCTCAATTTTCAAAACAAAGATATGCATTAATATATCAGATAGCATCAATTTAAAATATATATATATATATATAATATTTTTTAATTACCGATAAGTCATGAGTAAGATTTGAACCTTCAAACCAAAAATTAACTTTTTTATTTTATTTTTTTCCTATATACCCTGAAAAATGATAAATTAGTTGTATATCATGAGAAAAATTATTAATATTTGCTTATAAACTCCACTTACCACAATCAACTAAAAAAATTTATTTGAAAATGAATTATTTGTTTTTTCTCTTCATTCATTTCACAAAACCAAAAAATAGCAAAAAAAAATATATCTATATTTTGATATAATTTATGAATTGTTATTCAACCACAAGTGTATACGCCAAAATGATTTTTATGAGGGTATATAAGTAATTTTTTTTTATTATTATTATTTTTTAAAAGAAGCAAATCTATTCAACACAAATTAGAAAAATATTGCTAGATAA
Organism: Dioscorea cayenensis subsp. rotundata; assembly: GCF_009730915.1. Lineage (NCBI taxonomy): Eukaryota > Viridiplantae > Streptophyta > Magnoliopsida > Dioscoreales > Dioscoreaceae > Dioscorea > Dioscorea cayenensis. The sequence continues at coordinate 2,786,948 of NC_052471.1, read as the reverse complement.
GCTAAGTACATACATAAATTTATCTCATGTTTGGAATGTTTCAATGTTTATCTTGTTCTATTTGACTGCCTAATCATCAATGAGACAGCATTTAACTACTTAGAAATCTTTAAATGAAGCTCAATAATTATGGTCATAAGATTATGCATTGAATTTGCACTTTTATAAAAAATTTTTTTAATTAAATAATTAGTTAGATGTAGAGCTGCCATCTTTGATGAGGTATTATACCATTTGAGATTATTATAAAACACATTTTTTAATTTTCATAAAGTTGAATAATTTTCATTAGTAAATGTGTCTCAAAGTGTGATGCTAGTATATTATATAACAGATTGAAAGGGAAGGTTCTATTTTAGTATAATTTAATTATTTGAATAAATCAAAGTCAATTAAAGACATAGTTTATCATCATTAAATAGCAATATTATTAAAAACATTATAAGTTTTGTATTAGAAAAATTATATAAATGTGACTCAAGGTGTTGTGTTGTATTATATAAACCGACTGACAATGGCAATATGAGCATGAAGATTTTATTACAATATTATACAACATCATAAATTAAAGTCAAATGAAAAAAAACAATTAGTTTTTTCAAATTATTATAATAATAATAATTATTATTATTATATTTGCTTAACTTATCATTAGAAAGATGTTCACATGAAGGCAATTAAGCTAATTAAAGACAAATGATGGCTAAGACTTACTAATATTAATTTCGCTAAGTATTAGTTAAATAAGTATTGTTTGAATTTTCAATACCACCATTAAAGAAAGCATATTTAATAGCTTAAATTATAAGAGTATTTGATTAAAAGTTGTTAATTTGCTCTCAAATGCTTTGATGTGTGACATACATGAAAGTGACACGTAATATCATTTTAAATAGTTTTGATATTTATTTTACAGGTTGCAAAAACTACGAGTGTGAAATAATATGAGCAAATAAACATTAGTCAAAATGCTATAGTGATTTTAATTTAGAATAAAAAAGTGTTGGATTTAAAGAAGTACCACTTTCCTCTATTTTTTCCTCTATTTTTTAAAGCAAATAAACATCTAAACCTATGAAAATAATTCTATGTTAATAATTTTTTTTATAATTTTTTATCAAATAAATAGTCTCTAAAATATTTTTTTCTCGCATGAAAAGGTAAGTTGGATATTGTTTATAGAGTTTTTTATTTAAGTAAAAAAATAAAGTTAGAAAAATACAATAAAATTTGATCATATTTTTTTAAAACAACATATATATATATATAGATTTTTCCCCTTTGATCATATTTTTTTTAAAACAACATATATATATATATATATATATTTTCTCTAAAACCTCATTTGTTTAACAAATGTTAGGGGTTGTAGAAAAAGAACTTTTGAGTTTACTTTATCTACTATTTAATTATGTCGCGTCAAAGGACCTTTTATGGATCAAAGTATCAGTGCTTAGTTTTATTTTAATCAAAGAAAATAAATAAAGAGATAGAGATAAATTGATTATTAAAATTATTGGAGCACTTATATCCAAATCAAACAATAGAAAGATAACTTAGATTCCATATATTACAAGTAGAAAGCATTCATTTGAAGATCAATTGTCTTTGTTCATAGATACTAGACATGATAGTTTTTATTTTTATTTTTTGTATTTTTTAAAATGGTGATTACATCCATCATTTTAGCATCAAATCATTCATTAAATTCAATGTTTAAAGTGATAACTAATCTTTATTTCATATCATTTTTATATAATTGCATTCAACAAAATTCCGATGCAAAATTATTAATTTGAGATAAATAAATGAAAAGTGATTTAAAAAATTAATTAATTAATTAATCACATATATTAATAAAACAATAGAAAGAGAAATACGAGTTACATAGGAGATGAAAGAGTAGATACAAGACAACAAAAAGAAAAGGAACATGAAGAAAATATCCACTAGATGTAAAAACTGAAATAAGAAAAAAAAGTAGAAATAAGAAATGAGAGTTTATCCCTTAAATAGCTACACCAATTTGATCAAAGATTCAAAGCCATCGAAAATTTAGTTCTTATTGCCATACAAAAATATACAAATGACTAAATAAATACGATAAAATACATGATTTCATATACATGATATATTAGATTGGATTATTATTATTATAAGTTTCGAAGAAAGATTAAAGCCAGACAAGATCAAATCTAGACTTGGTATAATGATATATTTAATAATCCGACAAGGCACATTTGATGGATTTAAAGGATCACCAAGAAAATAAAAGAAAATGGGGCAAGTACATGAACATGAGAAGCTTCCTTGTTATTACTTTACTCAACTCAATCAAGGAGACAAGATCTTGCAAAGAGGTTCATGCACCACATTGTTTTTTAAAGTTTGAAAAACAAGTCCTTCCTCACTGTTTTATATTAATTGGACTTCAACAAAAATGTTGGCATGATGATTGCTATTGTGGATTTTATATTAAAATTTTCAAAATAAAAAATAATAAAAAAAGTTTGGTTTTGGGTTGTTAAAAGAAAGAGTTTATATATTATAATATAAAAAGAAAATCATAGAGGATGGAAGTCCATTTTTATGTTATCTTAACTCATATCCAAGTGGATTGAAATTTCAGATTATGCAATGATTTTTTTTATTTAGATAATTAAAGAGATTGGAATAATAAGTGTGTGAATGTTAGAGAAAAATATAATAATTTAATAAAAAAAATCTAATAATAATATTTACCATGGATGAGGATGAAATTTCATTTGTATTATGGTTCAAATATTTTTGAGAGCATTTTGAAATTATAGGAGTAAAGTTGGTTTGTGTGTAAATATTAATGTCGAAAAATGATAATAGCGAAATGTTTGCTACCTTGAAAGTTTGTAGAATAATTAAAATGTTAACCCAATACTATAACTTTGTTTTTTTAAAATAAAAAAACTATAAAAGTTGGGTTTTGGGCTGGCCCAAATTGGCCCAGAGAAGAAAATAGCAATTGCAATCAAAAGTGCAAGGCCCACCATTTTAAAAATTATTTTTATAAAAAATATTAAAACCATTATAATTAAAAAAATTTAGCTCGAAGATGCCATAATTTTTTTTTGTCAGAAGTACATATATATAAATCATTTTTTCAAAAATATTTTTTCTAATTCTTTTAAATAAATAAATCATCAAAATTTATTAGGAAAAGCAATGGCAGGAATAAAGGCAGGGGACTAAAAGGTCAAGAGGAGCGTAAAGCACAAGCAGGAATAGATATCGCTGGATGATATCAGTAAAAGAAGAAAAAGCAATAGAATTTTTCATGAATGACTAATAGAGGTAAGTTAGTAGAGACCGTAGGTAATTCTAAAGCGGTTCAAATTTTAAATTGAGGGATAGGGTACTAGTGTATAAAAAGTCGAGACTGTGCTTGATGATTGTCTTCAACTATCCTAATTTGATGATATTTTGTCTCCAAAATGTTATGTGTTTCTTTTATTTTTTATAAAACCTAGAAATTTGATTGTTCACACAGAAATTATAATGAAGTGAGAAGAAAAAAAAAATCCTGAAAATAGAAATTAAATATTTATTTTCATAACTATATTTAAAATTATTTTGTAAATTCCTTATTATTTATATGACTCCTACAATAAATAAAAATAACATTTAGTTTGATCAATATTGCGAACATGGCCAAATGCGTAATATATTTGTGTGAATAAATTTATTATGCCGAAAGGGTAAGATAATAAAAATATCAATTTCCAAGTAAAAAAATAAGTATATTATTTTATTGTAAAACCGAAACATACAACAACCTCCCATTTTTATTTTTGATTTAATCTTTTAATTATTTGTATTTTAATCAGAAAAAAAGTATGTTAACTATTTTTGCACGTTTGCAGTTTGCATAAAAAAAATGCAAAATGTGAATATTAACATGAAAAATAAATCAATTGATGGAATTATTTAAAATTAATTAATCATCATTTTGATAGTTTAGTGGGCAAATGCATGGGTTTCTCAACCTAATCAATATATAACATTCTTTAAACCTGTGCATCTAATATTCCCCTTCTATGTCGTTCTCATTTTTTTTGTTTAATTTTTATTTTTATAAAAAAATAAATTTAGGCACATTCCCTTGATATTACAACTCTTATTCTTTGGTTATTAAATAATATAATATAAATATATATTTTTTTATGTAAACTGAAAAAAAAACCATATTTTATTTATAAGAAAATTTTCAATAAAAACCTTTGCGGTTTATCATTTTTGTAAATAAAGATTTTTTTCATAGTTTCTTTAACTTAAAAAAAAAAGAAAAAACTATTAATAGCATTAATTTTTTTATTTGGTAACAACAAAATCATCATTTTATATAAATATATATTATTTTTTTCTATTAATCCCTCTTAAAGTTCAATAAAAAAAAATTCAAAATCATAAAAACCAAACATAATTTTATTTAACATTATGTGTTTTTTTCTTCATAATTGAATTTAAACTTATGTGTTTTTTTTCTTTTTAATTGAATTAAAAATTTTATTCCTGACATATAAAAAAAAGTTAAAACAGTTAATCATATATATATTTTGTAATTGAAAAAACGCATTGGATCAAGATGTAATCTATATATGTAAAATCTGCTTGAGTGGCAGCTTGGAGGATCATATACTATGGCACTTTCGCAAAAATGGCTATTATAAGGTGAAATCAGGCTATCACCTAGCTCAAAATGCCAACACAACAATACCCGCTATGTTGGTTACTGGAGATTGGATAACACTATGGAACTTGACTCTCTCTCACAAGGTGGAACACTTTTTATGGCGACTCCTTCGCAGGTGTAATCCTTCACATTCAAGGCTGTTAGAAAAAGGGGTTCATATTGATGATGACTCTTGCATCCATTGTAATTAGACGAGTGAAACTTATGCTCATTTGTTTGTGAATTGTCAATTAGTCTCCTTTGCATGGCTGCAGTTAGGAGTTAACACAACCACGATAACAGAGGAAGGGTTTAATGAGTGGTTCTTTGTTTTGCTATAATCTTGCCATGCTGATTTAGTTCATAAATCAAGTATGATGTTACAGAGTATTTGGATCTCTCGAAATAATACATTGTGGGAGCCTCATCCACCTCCACTAAGCATTTTCATTAACCAAGGAAATGAGCTATTGAGATTGTGGCAAGAATTGCAAAGGAAAAATCCATCTTATGCCGTGGTGGGAGTATGACCTGTTATTGGAAATCAAAAGTAGTCCACCACCTTTGGAGGGGCAGCTTAGGGTCTGCTTGGATGGAGGTTTTTGGGAGTAAGGTAAGGAAAGGGTTTTTAAAAATTCATGTTTGGATAGGAGGTTTTAGGGGAAGGTAAGGGTTGAGAGGGGTTGATGGAGGTTTCAAAACCTCCACGTTTCTCTCATTTCTCAACCCTCCAAATTGGAGGGTTGGGGAGGTTTTGGGTACCAATATTTATTTATTGACCAAAATGGCCATACTCATTTACAAAAATTACAAGATATTTGATTATTAATTAATATTATTATATTATTTAATTATACTAATTAATATTGTTATATTAATTAATATCATTATTAATATTATTGTATCAATTAATATTATTATTATTATTGAAAATATTAATTAATATAATTATATGATTAGAAAAATATTGCTAGATAAGCTAAGTACATACATAAATTTAATGAAAAAAAGGTATCTCAATTTTCAAAACAAAGATATGCATTAATATATCAGATAGCATCAATTTAAAATATATATATATATATATATATATATATATATAATATTTTTTAATTACCGATAAGTCATGAGTAAGATTTGAACCTTCAAACCAAAAATTGACTTATTTTATTTTATTTTTTTCCTATATACCCTGAAAAATGATAAATTAGTTGTATATCATGAGAAAAATTATTTATATTTGCTTATAAACTCCACTTACCACAATCAACTAAAAAAATTTATTTGAAAATGAATTATTTGTTTTTTCTCTTCATTCATTTCACAAAACCAAAAAATAGCAAAAAAAATAAAATAAAAAATCTATATTTTGATATAATTTATGAATTGTTATTCAACCACAAGTGTGTATACGCCAAAATGATTTTTATAAGGGTATATTAGTAATTACCCACATTTACAAGGGTATATAAGTAATTTTATTATTATTATTTTTAAAAGAAGCAAACCTATTCAACACAAATTAGAAAAATATTGCTAGATAAGCTAAGTACATACATAAATTTATCTCATGTTTGGAATGTTTCAATGTTTATCTAGTTCTATTTGACTGCCTAATCATCAATGAGACAGCATTTAACTACTTATAAATCTTTTAATGAAGTTCAATAATTATGGTCATAAGATTATGCATTGAATTTGCACTTTTATAAAAAAAATTAATTAAATAATTAGTTAGATGTAGAGCTGCCATCTTTGATGAGGTATTATACCATTTGAGATTATTATAAAACACATTTTTTAATTTTCATAAAGTTGAATAATTTTCATTAGTAAATGTGTCTCAAAGTGTTATGCTAGTATATATATTACAGATTGAAAGGGAAGGTTCTATTTTAGTATAATTTAATTATTTGAATAAATCAAAGTTAATTAAAGACATAGTTTATCATCATTAAATAGCAATATTATTAAAAACATTATAAGTTTAGTATTAGAAAAATTATATAAATGTGACTCAAGGTGTTATCACTACAAGAGAATTGCATTTTACAAACAACATTTTCCGTTTCTAATCCGTTGCTAAATTGAATTAGCAACGGATTATAAACGATAATTAGTAGTTTGCAAAATAGGTGTTGCTAATTTATTACAAACGAAATAACATTCCGTTGCAAACGTTAGCAACGGATTTGTAACGGCAAACTTCCGTTTGAAAATTTTGAAATTAGTAACATAAATTATTATGTTTGAAAAGTGTTGCTACATTTTGCAACTGAATGTATGTTGTTACTAATCCGTTTAAAAATTTACCAACGGATTAGCAACGGAATAATTGCCTTTCGAAAAAATAGAAACGGATTTGTAACGGAACATATTTTGTTTTAAATTTGTTTTTTTATTAGAAACAAAAACTATTTCGTTGCAAATCCGTTTCTAAAATTATATATATATATATATATATAATTATATTTTGTAACAAATGAATTGGTTTGTAATCCGTTGCTAAAAAACTAAATAATTAAAAAAAAAAAATATCACATTGATTTTCAAAGTTGATATAAATAATACCTGTTATGACAAATTTTTTAGCAACAATAAAGCTAAGAAAAACTGATTTCATTAATGCATTTAGGAAAAGATGTCCAAAACGAACTTTAACAAAAGAAAAATATTAACAAATATCAAATAAACTAAAGCTCATCTACATGGTCAACATCATGGTCATTACTAGCTGGCTGTGAGTCCTGAGTGAACTGTGAGCGCTGAAGCATCCTAGCCTCGAAATCCATCATCATATCTTGCATCTGACGCAACATCTGATTATGATACTCATCTCTCTCGGCCCTCATCTCGAGCAGACTCTGCTGAAGCCCCTTGTTATCATCTTTCATCTCATGCAGACTCTCCTGAAGCTCTTTGTTTTTATCTTGTAGCTGATCAACAATCTCACACAGCTGTGTAATCTTCACTTGCAGCTCTTTGGATGATGTACCTATAGATGAAAAGCAAATCAACAATATCACATGTTTGCCTAATATTAGCATATAGGTCTATAGATGATGCACCTGTAGATGAGCATTGCAATAGCTGGGGATAAAAAATAGATGCTTGGGAGCCCACTCCATAAACCCGGCATTTTTTTCCCCTCCCGAAGCTTGAAGGAATATATTTGCTTTGTCTACAATATAAAGCTCATTACTCTCTTCTTGTGTTTGCGATGCTTGATCTAGAAGGTTCAAATAACTATTCTGTAGCAATATAAAATTTTGGAACGCAAATATTGTGATAAACCGATATGTGATCCGTTACTATTTTACAAACAAATTATGATTTCGTTGGTAATATACAAACCGAATATTCATCCGTTGCTAATATTTAGAAACCGATAAGTAATCCGTTCCTATTTACAAACAGATTATGAATCCGTTGGTAATATACAAACCGACTTTTAATCCGTTGCTAATATTTAGAAACCGATATGTAATCCGTTACTATTCTACAAACGGATTAGAAATTGGTTGGTACTTTACAAACGGAATCTTAATCGGTTGCTAATGTTTAGAAACCGATATATAATCCGTTACTATTTTACAAATGGATTACAAATCCGTTGGTAATTTACCAATGGATTATAGTATCCGTTTCTAATTGTTATTTCCAAAATTATGTATATTTTATCTTTTTAACATTCATTTTCTCTTGAAATAATCAATACATTTACAAAATCTAAATATTCTAATTTTGTTTGAAAAACTTATTATGGTAATTAAAAAAGTCCCTAATAATTTTTGTCCTTTGTATCCTAAAAAATATATTCATAAAAAAAAGTTAATAATCTGTAACATTAATCATTTCTAAAAGAAGTTAATATATATTCATAAAAATTATTTAAAAATTATTATTCTTTCATGATTACAATTAAAAAAATTATTTATACATATGGATAAATTTATTCAAATCATCTAGAACTGAAATTTTATTTAATAAAATATAACTTCACAAACGGAAGTTCGGGGCCATTGCCAATTTACCAACGGAACCAAACTCCGTTGCTAAGTTTTAGAAACAGATGACCAATCTGTTGGTAATTTACAAACCGAATCTTAATCCGTTACTAGATTTTAGAAACCGATATGTGATCCGTTACTATTTTACAAACGGATTATGATTCCGTTGGTAATATACAAACCGAATATTAATCCGTTGCTAATATTTAGAAATCGATACGTAATCCGTTACTATTCTACAAACGGATTAGAAATCGGTTGGTACTTTACAAACGGAATCTTATTCGGTTTCTAATGTTTAGAAACCGATGTATAATCCGTTACTATTTTACAAACGGACTAGAAATCCGTTGGTACTTTACAAACGGACTAGGAATCCGTTACTATTTTACAAACGGACTAGAAATCCGTTATTACTTTACAAACGAAGATTTTATCCGTTTCTAAAATAGAAACGGATTAGCCACCGATGACATTTACGTTTTAAATTTCAAAACGGTCCTAAATTTTGTTTGTAACATTGTAACGGACGGTCTAATCCGTTTCTAATCGGTTATTAAATCGCAACGGAACCAGTCCGTTGCTAAATTACTGTTTCTAATTCAATAGTTTCTTGTAGTGTATGTTGTATTATATAAACCGACTGACAATGGCAATGGCAATATGAGCATGAAGATTTTATTACAATATTATACAACATCATAAATCAAAGTCAAATGAAAATAATAATAATAATAATAATAATAATAATTATAATAATTATTATTATTATTATTATTATTATTATTATTATATTTGCTTAACTTATCATTAGAAGGATGTTCACATGAAGGCAATTAAGCTAATTAAAGACAAATGATGGCTAAGACTTACTAATATTAATTTCACTAAGTGTTAGTTAAATAAGTATTGTTTGAAGTTTTAATACCACCATTAAAGAAAGCATATTTAATAGCATAAATTATAAGAGTATTTGACCAAAAGTTGTTAATTTGCTCTCAAATGCTTTGATGTGTGACATACATGAAAGTGATACGTAATATCATTTTAAAAAGTTTTGATATTTATTTTACAGGTTGCAAAAACTGTTAGTGTGAAACAATATGAGCAAATAAACATTAGTCAAAATGCTAAAGTGATTTTAATTTAGAATAAAAATGTGTTGGATTTAAAGAAGTACCACTTTCCTATATTTTTTAAAGCAAATAAACATTTAAACCTATGAAAATCAATCTATGTTAATAATTTTTTTTATAATTTTATATCAAATAAATAGTCTATAAAATAATTTTTTTCTTGCATGAAGGTAAGTTGGATATTTTTATAGAGTTTTTTATTTAAGTAAAAAAAAATAAAGTTAGAAAAATAAAATAAAATTTGATCATATTTAGAAAAGAACTTTTGATTTACTTTATCTACTATTTAATTATGTCCACATTCAAAGGACCTTTTATGGATCAAAGTATCAGTGCTTAATTTTATTTTAATCAAAGAAAATAAATAAAGAGATAGAGATAAATTGATTATTAGAATTATTGGAGCACTTATATCCATATCAAACAATAGTAAGATAACTTAGATTCCATATATTACCAGTAGATAGCATTCATATGAAGATCAATTGTCTTTGTTCATAGATACTAGACATGATAGTTTTTATTTTTTTATTTGTATTTTTTAAAATGGTGATTACATCCATCATTTTAGCATCAAATCATTCATTAAATTCAATGTTTAAAGTGATAACTTATCTTTATTTCATATCATTTTTTATATAATTTCATTCAACAAAATTCCGATGTAGAATTATTAATTTAAGATAAATAAATGAAGAAAGTTTAAAGAAATTAATTAATTAACCACATATATTAATAAAACAATAGAAAGAGAAATACATGGGTTACATAAGAGATGAAAGAGTAAAAACAAGACAATAGAAAGAAAAGACATAAAAAAAAATATCCACTAGATGTGAAAACTGAAGAAAAAAAAAAAAGAAATGAGAGTTTTTCTCCTAAATAGTTGCATCAATTTGATCAAAGATTTCTAAGCCATCGAAAATTTAGTTGTTATTGCTATACAAAAATATACAAATAACTAAATAAATATGATAAAATACATAATTTCAAATACATGATATATTAGATTGGATTATTATTATTATTATTATTATTATTATTATTATTATTATTAAAGTTTCGAAGAGAGATTAAAGCTAGACAAGATCAAACTAGACTTAGTATAATTATATATTTAATAATCCGACAAGGCATATTTGATGGATTTAAAGGATCACCAAGAAAATAAAAGAAAATGGGGCAAGTACATGAACATGAGAAGCTTCCTTGTTATTACTTTACTCAACTCAATCAAGGAGACAAGATCTTGCAAAGAGGTTCATGCACCACATTGTTTTTTAAAGTTTGAAAAACAAGTCCTTCCTCACTGTTTTATATTAATTGGACTTCAACAAAAATGTTGGCATGATGATTGCTATTGTGGATTTTATATTAAATTTTTCAAAATAAAAAATAATAAAAAAAGTTTGGTTTGGGTTGTTAAAAGAAAGAGTTTATATATTATAATATAAAAAGAAAATCATAGAGGATGGAAGTTTTTTTTCCCCATTTTATGTTATCTTAACTCATGTCCAAGTGGATTGAAATTTCAGATTATGCAATGATTTTTTTTTATTTAGATAATTAAAGAGATTTGAATAATAAGTGTGTGAATGTTAGAGAAAAATCTAATAATTTAATAAAAAAAATCTAATAATAATATTTACCATGGATGAGGATGATTTCATTTGTATTATGGTTCAAATAAAAAGAAAAAAAAATTTTGAGAGCACTTTGAAATTATAGGAGTAAAGTTGGTTTGTGTGTAAATATTAATGTCAAAAAATGATGATAGCGAAATGTTTGCTACCTTGAAATTTTGTAGAATAATTAAAATGTTAACCCAATACTATAACTTTGTTTTTTTTAAATAAAAAAGTATAAAAGTTGGGTTTTGGGCTGGCCCAAATTGGCCCAGAGAAGAAAACAGCAATTGCAATCAAAAGTGCAAGGCCCACCATTTTAAAAATTATTTTTATAAAAAATATTAAAACCATTATAATTAAAATTTATTTTTTTAGCTCGAAGATGCCATAATTTTTTTTTTTTTGTGGTCAGAAGTACACACACACATATATATATCATTTTTTTCAAAATATTTTTTCTAATTTTTTTAAATAAATAAACTATGCAAAATTTATTAGGAAAACAAGCACATAAATAAAGATAGGGACCTAAAAGGTCAAAAGAGAAAAAAAACCCATAAACACAACAAAGAATAGATATCCCTGGATAATATCAAAAGTGAAAAAAATATAGAGAAAAAAAAAAGCAATAGAATTTTCATGAATGACAACAAAAGTTTGTTTGCAAGGTTTGGATTGGGAATGTGCCCAATGCTTTGTTTGGTTGGCTGGCGTGAAAATGTGGGAGGAATCTATGATAAATGAAATGAGGGGAGAAGGTTGATTGCCATTCATCTCATTTTCATAAGGAATGCCCAATCCGGATCATAAAATGTCCATTTTACCCCTGATATTAAATGTTTTCCCATTCAAATTTTGTCCTTCTTTCCTTTTTCCTTTGGTCATTCAACAAAAACAATAATAATAATAATAATAATAATAATTCTAAAATAATAAAAATAACAATATAACATTGAAAAAAAACAACATTTCCTACATATTTTAAAATGATAACAATAATAATAAAAATTAACTGTAAAATTAATTATAAAAAATAAAAAAATAAATAAATTATAACAATAATGATAACATATTACAAATAAAATAATTTTATTAACTAATATATTTATTTATTTAATATTCACTCAATGAGGGCATAAAAGACATTTCCCACATTTTTTTTTACTTTTCTCATTCCCAATGAATTACTCTCCCATACCCTCCAACCAAACACAGTTTTCCTTCTATTCCTAATCCATTCCCCCTTATTCTCATTCCTAATTAATTCCTCTTAAATTTCATTCCTTGCAAACAAACAGCATCTTATGAGACCGTGGCCATTCTAAGCGGTTCAAGTTTTAAATTGAGGGAAAGGTACTAGTGTATAAGAAGTCGAGAATGTTCTTGATGATCGTCTTCAACTATCCTAATTTGATGTTCTTTTGTCTCCAAAATGTTATGTGTTTCTTATATTTTTTATTTTACTTTTTATAAAACCTAGAAATTTGATTGTTCTCACGCAAGTTCTAATGAAGTGAGAAGAAAAAAAAAGAAAAAAAATCTTAAAAATAGAAATTAAATATTTATTTTCATAACTATATTTAAAATTATTTTGTAAATTACTTATTATTTGTTTGACTCCTACAATAAATAAAAATAACATTTAGTTTAATCAATTTTACGAACATGGCCAAATGCGTAATATATTTGTGCGAATAAATTTATTATGCCGAAAGGGTAAGATAATAAAAATATTAATTTCCAAGTAAAAAAATAAGTATATATTTTTTTTTATTGTAAAACCGAAATATACAACAACCTCCCATTTTTATTTTTGATTTAATCTTTTATTATTTGTATTTTAATAAGAAAAAAAGTATGTTAACTATTTGAACGTTTGCAGTTTGCATTAAAAAAAAAAAGCAAAATGTGAATATTAACATGAAAAATAACTCTTGATGGAATTATTTAAAATTAATTAATCATCATTTTGATAGTTTAGTGGGCTTCTCAACCTAATCAATATATAACATTCTTTAAACATGTGCATCTAATATTCCCCTTCTATGTTGTTCTCATTTTTTTTTTGTTTAATTTTTATTTTTATAAAAACATAAATTTAGGCACATTCCCTTGATATTACAATTCTTATTCTTTGGTTATTAAATAATATATATATATATAAACTGAAAAAAACCATATTTTATTTATAAGAAAATTTTCAATAAAAACCTTTGCGGTTTATCATTTTTGTAAATAAAGATTTTTTTCATAGTTTCTTTAACTTAAAAAAAAGAAAAATTATTAATAGCATTAATTTTTTTTTTATTTGGCAACAACAAAATCATCATTTCATATAAATATATATAATTTTTTTCTATTAATCCCTCTTAAAGTTCAATAAAAAAAACTCAAAATCATAAAAACCAAACATAATTTTAAACAAAATTATGTGTTTTTTTCTTCATAATTGAATTTAAAAGTATGTGTTTTTTTCTTTTTAATTAAATTAACAATTTTACTCTTGACATATAAAAAAATTAAAAAACAGTTAACCATATATATATTTTGTAGTTGAAGAAACACATTGTTTAAAATTGAAAAAAAAAAAATTTGTAGATCGAGATGTAACCTATATATGTAAAATCTGCTTGAGTGGCAGCTCGGAGGATCATCGTAAAAATGGCAATTATCAGCTCAGGATGCCAACACGACAATACCCGCTATATCGATTACTGGAAATTGGATAACACTATGAAACTTGACTCTCTCTTACAAGGTGAAACACTTTTTATTGTGACTCCTTCACGGGTGTATTCCTACACGTTCAAGAATGCTAGAAAAAGGGGTTCATATTGATGATGACTCTTGCATCCATTGTAATCAGATGAGTGAAACTTGTGCTCATTTGTTTGTGAATTGTCTCCTTCGCATGGCTGCAGTTAGGAGTTAATTACACAACCACTGTAACAGAGGAAAAAGGATTTAATGAGTGGTTCTTTGGTTTGCTATAATCTTGCCATGCTGATTTAGTTCACAAATCAAGTATAATGTTATGGAGTATTTGGATTTCTCGAAATAAAACATTGTGGGAGGTTCATCCACCTCCACTAAGCATTTTCATTAACCAAGGAAATGAGCCATTGAGATCGTGGCAAGAATTGCAAAGGAAAAAATCAATCTTATGCCATGGTGGGAGTACGACATGTAATTGGAAATCAAAGGTAGTCCACCACCTTTGGAGGGATAGCTTAAGTGTAATTTAGATGTGGCTTTGTTTGCATCCTAGTTGAGACTTGAGAGTGGGTATTGGAGCCGTTCTTCATGATCATCATGGAAGTTTTATTGGTGGTTATACTGTAACTTTCAATGGTTTGTTCTCTCCAACCGAAGTGGAAACTATTGCATTAAAGGAAGTTTTAAGTTGGTTGAAAGCAGTCAATCATTCAAATATTGTGCTAGCTAGAGATGGATGCACAAGTTGTGGTTGGTAATATTTTGTAGGATCAATCAGACATCTCTGCCTTGGGAGTGATTACTACAAAATGCAAGTCTTTGTTAATGCAGTGCCCATCTTTTTCTCTAAAGTATGCTAGAAGACAGTCCAACAAAGCTAGTCATAGGTTGCTATGACTGTCTCTTATGTTTAGTAGTTCTTTTGTTTGGGCCTCACCACCTTCCCAGTTGGTAGAGGGTTTTTTTTTTGGAAAAAAATGGATAAACCACTAATTTATTGAAAGAAAAGATAAAAGTACAAAGAGAAAAATCCTCTCACCAGAAGTGAGGGAAATAAAGTACAGAAAATAAAACAGAGAAGCAGAAAGTAGATAAAAGTCTAAGCAGGCGGAAGACACCATCTGGCATCTCAGGCCTGTCTAGAAATGTAGAAGGAGCAACTACTCCTGAGCTGCATCGTGGTCGGAATCGCTAGTAGGTTTGAGGCTCTAGTACTGTAGAAGTTTAGTGAGCGCTTGATTTTTTGTGATGCTTCATTGAGAGTTTGTTGATGCCTATCAGCAGCTGTTGAGAACCAAGAGAGATGCATATTAGCAGTTTTATAAATAATATTGAGATGCGAAGATGCAGTCAATTGAAAGATGCGATTGTTTCTTTCGAGCCAAATATTCCACAAGATTGCACGGGAAATGAGGTCCCAGAGGATTCGGTGTTGAGGGACAAAGGATGGTATCCAAGTGGTCCACAGTAAGGGAATTGTTTGTGGGAGAGAGTTTGATTCTAAAATTTGAGAAAAAAATGCCCAAATGCGTTTAGAGAATTCACAGTCGATGAAGAGATGTTGAAGATTCTCAGAGGCATTGTGGCAAAGGACACAGGTATCGGTGGAGTTTTGAGAATTGCAACCTTTCTTGAAAAGATTTGTGATAGTGAAAATTTTGTCCTCCCCAGTAAGCCAACAGAAAAGAGTGATTTTGCTTGGACAACGATTTTTCCAGAAAAGGGAATAAAGTAGGCTGCGTGTGCCACCATCAATGAGAAATTTATAAAAGGATTTGACTGTAAACATGCCACCTTTTTCAAGGGTCCATGTGTGAATATCATCCTGAATATGGGTGCAATCAGGGATAATTTTAAGAATAGCAGCTAACATTTCAGGAGTGGATGTGGGAAATAAAAGCTCCGGGTTGTTTAGAAACTAGGTAAATTGACTGATGATTATCCAAGGAACAGTACAATCATTGAAGAGGTCGGGCCAACAATCTTTAAGTAGAAGTCCAGCGTGCCAATGATCAGACCAAAGTGAAGTGTTAGAGCCACTTCTGATAGTTTTTGTGATGCATGATCGGAAAGGGCGTAAAGTGGAGGTCACTCCTGCCCAAAAAAAGGATTTATTTCTGGGTGGATTGTGAGATAGAATTCCATTTGTGTCACTTATAGAATAATTAGCGTGGATGATTTTGGCCCAACTGCTATTTGGATTGCAAGATAATTTCCACCACCACTTTCATAGTAAAACACTGTTGAAGGTCTGAAGGTTAAGGATTCCCCAGCCTTCCATTTCTCGCGGTCTAGTGATCCTGTCCAGGTAATCAATCTGTCTCCTTTGGGACCCAGATCGGGACCTTTCCAAAGAAAATCTCTCCGGATTTTATCAATTTCTTTGATCACCCAAGCGGGGACCTTGAAGACTGACATCCAGTAAACAGGAATAGTGGAGAGAACAGAGTTAATGAGCGTTAAGCGTCCACCAAGTGATAAGTAATTTGCTTTGTAAGAGGTGAGTCTAGAGCGAACCATGTAAATGAGTTTTGCCCAATCATTTCATTTGGGTCTTCGACCAGAAAGAGGCACACCTAAGTAGGTGATTGGGAGACAACTTCGGGAGCAGTTTAGGATTCTAGCTGAGGAATATGAGGTTGGAAGCCGTAGTTAGAGGAGTATAGGCAGTTTTTCGAGTAATTGATGGTTAGGAGAGAGGATCCCTCATAAAGATATAGGATTAGTTTAATGATATGAAGATCTTCTTGTCCTCCAGTAGAAAATATTATAAGGTCATCAGCATATTGGAAGTGACAAATGTTATCGGTATGATTCAAGGGAAAGCCCGCCAAGACTGTGGATTTGAGAGCATGGAAGAACATAGCGTGCAAAACATCAGCGGCGAGGGCAAAGAGCAATGGAGAAAGGGGATCGCCTTACCTCAGGCCTCTTTTGCATCGAATGTAGCCCTGAGTCGTTCCATTAATAATGAGTTGGGCCTTGGCAGTACTAAGTATGGAATAAACCCATGAGATCCATTTAGGTCCAAAGCCTCTAGCAGCAAGAATTTCAAGGAGAAAATTCCAGTCAAGAGAATCGAAAGCTTTTGCGAAATCCACTTTAAAGATGTGACCAAGACGTTTTCGTTTTTGTAAGTTGAAAATGATTTCTTGTGCACCCACAATATTGTCCGCAATACATCTGCCTTTAATGAATCTGGATTGTGATTCATCAACTAGCATACTGATAACAACACTGAGGTGATTGGCGAGGATTTTGGAAATAATTTTACAGGTGGAATTGATAAGGCTGATAGGTCGAAAGTCCACCACATCACCTGGCGTGTTATTTTTTGCAATAAGAGCAATATGTATCAAGTTGATGCGCTCAAGGTTGATGGTGCCTTAGAAAAAAATCCTCGCAAAGCTTAATAAGAGTGTCTTGGAGGATGGTCCAATGTTTTTGAAAGAAGAAAATAGGGAAGCCATCCGGACCAGGAGCTTTTTCAGGGTTAAGGCCAAAAACAACTTGTTTAATTTCTTCAGTAGTGAAAGGTAGTTCAAGCTGGGAGAGATCAATTCTTTCCTTATATTCAAAAAGAAAGTGCCAGTCCAGGAGAAATCTATTTGGCAAATAAGTACCAAAGACAGCGGTAGTGATCAGTGAAGATTCTACCAATTTGATCATTTCCGTCAATCCAATTGCCATTATGAAGAATACGAGGAGTGTGATTTTTATTTCTCCTGCCATTTGCAATTTGGTGAAAAAAATTTAGTGTTAGAGTCTCCTTCTCTAAGCCAAGTAATCCTGGAACGTTGTTTCCAGTAAATTTTTTCCTGATTTAAAATGTTGTATAGTTCAGAGCGGATTTGGGAGAATCGGTTGTATTCTTCCTCTGAAAGGGGTCTAGTTTCACCAATAATGTCGATGGAATGTAATTCTACTAGAAGGCATCTTTTGAGGATCTTAGAAGCGCAAAAGTTGTTCTTGGACCATGTGCGAAGATTGGATTTTAAATGGGCAATTTTTTTGGAAATGATAAACGCTCCACTGCCAACAGGGTTTGATTCCGACCATCAATCTTGAATAAGATTGATGATGTGAGGGTTGGTATACCAGAATTTCTCTAATTTGAAGTTTCGGGATCTCTTAAGGTGTAATCCAAAATCGAGACAGATAGGAGAATGATCCGAACCAAATTTGGGAAGATCAAATTGAGATGTTTTGGGATATAAGGAGGTCCAATCATGAGAGTAAAGGAATCGATCAAGTCGAACCCAGATAGGGTTAGATTGTCCATTAGACCAGGTAAAACTTCTCCCACTAATGGGAGGGTCAATAAGATCAAGTTTACTTAGAAGGTTCTGGGATATGGTGATATATCTAGGATTAGAAATACCGTTATTTTTGTATTCTAAGGAAAAAACCGTATTGAAATCGCCACAAATAACCTAAGGAGTTGAAATGAGGTTTTTTAGGGTTCAGAGTTCATTCCAGAATTCGGGCCTAATGGATCTGGAATTTGGCCCATAGACATTGGAACTAAGTCCAAGTGGAGTTATCAAAATGATTAGTAAATCTGACGGAATGGTAAGGGATCCCTTATAAATTATATTTCCAATAAGTTGCGAGCTGTCCCAAGCGAGGATAATACCTCTAGCAGTATCTTGGGCCGGTAAGTAAACAAAAGAGTCAATGCGTTTGCCACCAATTAGTCTCCAAAGAGAACTATGAAGGTTTTGAAGTTTAGTTTCTTAGTAGAAGTTTTACTTGACGATATTATGACTATTAATCAATTAAGTTATCTTTTCCTCTAAAAAAATGAAAAAAAATTCCTCACTCACTGTTTCGCAAAAGTGGCAGAGCACATTTTTTTTAATTTATATTTATATTTATTTTAAATTTTTAATTTTCCCATATTTATATATACTCATAAATTTGGTTTTATCCACCTTGGTCCATGGTAGATCAGAGAGGTAGCAGAGAAAGGGGAGCAAAGATGGCGAAAACCTCAAGCTCTCCTCTCAACCTCCTCCTCCTCTTATCCCCCCTCTCTTTCCTTCTCTCAATGGCTCAATCTCCGATTCCGGCGCACTACGATGGCTTCCTCTACGGCGCAGTCAGCCCATGGGAAGCATCCGTGCTGGTCGAGGCGTTCATGGATCCGATGTGCCCGGATAGCAGAGATGCATGGCCTTCTCTCAAGCAAGCTTTTCAACACTACTCCCCGCTTGTGTCTCTCATCGTCCATCCATTCCCTCTCCCGTGCGTTCATTCACTGAATATCTTTTTTTTTTTTCACACCAAAAAAAAGGTTTTTTTTTTTTCGTTAATTTTGATTGCTTGATTGGTATGATCTATGATGATGTTTTTGTAGCTAAAGTTTGAATCTTTGCAATTGTTTGTTTTCAAAAGTCTTGTTCTGGTGTTGTTTTTATAGAAGCTCTGCTGGAAAATTTTATCCCAATAGTGAAATCATTGCCCACTTAGGGCTTTGGATTCAGTCTTTTTCTTGTTTGAATGGAAAGTCTTTGGAAAAATGAGCTTTTTAATGAGGGAATTCCAGCTTAGTATCACCATATTATGATTGCCTAACAATGCAACCAGGATTAGTGCATTTTCATTTCTTCTTTGATGGTTTGCCAATTGTGTAAATTTTAATTTGATTAACTGATTTATTTTGAGCCTTGTTCTGTTTCCTTCTTTTGTTCTGTGTTTTACAAGGTAGCTGAAGGTGTAATCATGATTAATGCTCTTTTGAAGCTTGTTTTTGTATGTTGTTGGTGATACTCTTTCTGGTAAATGCAGTTACCATGACAACTCATATCTTACTTGTCGTGCGCTTCATATTGCAAACATGTTGAATATATCGACGACATTTCCTTTACTGGAGTTCTTCTTTGACCATCAGGTTTGATTAGAACCTTTCTTGTTTCCTCAAGTTTTGCATGAATTGAATTTGGATTTCTATCCTTTGATTATCATGATCAATTAAATGGAGAATTATATATGTTGTAGAAGCAGTGAAGGAATTTTGCCAAATGTGTTATTTGTTCAGAAACAAATGCCTACTTTGCAAGGCTAAAAGCTCATGATAAGTTATTTAAGGATTTTTTTTTTTTAAACATTAAGTTGTAAACTGTAATCATCTGATCGGATAGAGAAGGATCTCATTTGAGGACCTGCAGAACAACCTTTGGAGCTTGCTAAACTGAATAGCTTGGTTTCCAACGTAGTTGAAGTATTCTAATCATAGGTCCTTTTTCTGGAAAAGATTAATCTCTAATTTTATCCAATTTATCTAAATCCAACTTGGGTTATATTTGTCATGTAGCTGTTTTCTAGAATGATTCTTCTCTACTCATTCTCACAAACAATTTAATAAATTAAAGAGATCCATTAAGACATCAAATTTTGCAAGCATCAAGGAATGAAAAAAAAGAAAACTTTGGAAAGTTTAAATCTGATTTCCGATGGGCCTGCTAAAGAGCAATTTTCTGATGGTAGTTAACCATAATTTCAGTGGTGATCTACTGTGCCTTCTTGTCAATGCCATTTCTCTGCCATTGAATATAACTCCATCAGTTATTTTGTTTTCCTCTATTAAACTTACTTTAGTTGTGCTTATGCTGTCCCGTGGTTGAAAGGTAAAGATGGATGGACTGGTTAATGAGATATTAGTAGCTGATTTCATATATGAATCTTTGTTTTAAAAAAAAAAAGAAAATTTTTAACTAGAACCTGCTTTTCTGCAATCCCCTTTGAACGTTTGTTGTCATACGAGTTTTGATATTACTTTGCACATTGTATCAGCTAATTTAATGTTCTAGGGTGATAATAATGACCAACTATAAGAGGCTTGTTCGCAACTTCAGATGTGTATATTGCTTTGTAAACTACTTAACAAAGCTCTCCTTTTGTCTTTTTGGTCTTTTTTACCTCTTGTTTTCTCTGTTGATTAATTTACAAGGTAGATTGTACACAGTAATAACATTAGATATTATTGAGCTAAAAAAGAAGCCAAAAGAATTAAGATATCATGACAGGGGACTTTATTCTAGCTACTTTCTGTTCGCACAAATTACAAATCAAATTGCTTTTCACTCCATTTCTAATTCTTTTTATTGTTATATTTATCGAACAGAAAAAATGGTCTAATTCAGCAACGCAATACATGAGCAAACAATCTATAATCAACGATATCACAAAGCATGTCTCGCTGGTCATTGGGAATTCCTCAATATCTGCATTTCAGTCTGGTTTTGCAGATTCTCATACTGATAAAGCAGCAAGAGTTTCCTTCAGGGTCAGTAATTTTGGTACTTGAATATTGCTTAATGTTTCACAAATTCTTTGAGTCTGATGTATAACTTGACAATTATTTTTTAGTATGGGTGTTCAAGAGGAGTTGCTGGAACTCCGTATTTCTTCGTTAATGGTTTCCTGCTGCCTGGTGGTGGCTCAGCTCTTGATTACAAACAATGGCGAAAGATCATCGACCCGTTGTTGACCCGTGCAGAGGGACAAATAGAGAGTACGATAATTTGAATGAATGTTGTAGCTGTAAACATATACCGAATATCAAACTCATCGGTAAAGTTATATACTGTGCCTTGTAGATGAATAAAAGTATGGATATTTTGGTAATTCAGCTGATGGAGTTACTTTAAATTAATTAGTATTTGTATAATTTAGTCACCAAATGCATGGGATTCTCAAGACAATCATTATGGCATTCTTTAAACATGTGTATCTAATATTATTTTTACAAAGATTTAGTAGCAAGTACCAAATTCTTTTTTTTTTTAATACAATTAATTAAAGAATGTGGCACCATACCAAGAACAGTGATCAATCTTCTGTACCTTCCATGTTAAATGTAAAACACATTTAAAACAAGCATATTAGAAATCCATACACCTTTTTACTACAAAAGTTAAAATTATTTTATTTTAGGCCTTTCGTTGATGTGAATTGCTGATGATATAGTAACAAAATACTACCAATTATATATTTATATTTGAAAAAATATGAACAAGTCATGTGTGAGATGAAACAAACACTTTACGTAGAAGACGTAGTGCTAATATACTAAAATGTTATTGGCACTACTGATTATATTATTCCAATAGAATTGAAACAAACAAATTTATTTTAATTTGAAAATTAAAACAAACGTATTTTTAATTTTTTATTTGAAAAACCTCTAATCAAGTGTTTCTAAATCTCATAATTTCTTTTATCTTTGTAATTGTATATCTTTTTATATATAATCATCATTTTGAAAAGGTTTGAATCTTTGCAAGTATTTATCTCCAAAGGTCATGTTTTGGTGTCATTTTGACGTAAGATAGGCTTGCAATTCTTTCAGAAATGGTGAAATCATTGCCCAATCAGGGCTTTGGATTCAGTCTTTGGAAAGATGAGCCTTTTATTGAGTAAATTCTATCTTAGCATCACCATACTGTCATTGCTTATCAATGCAACCAGGATTAATGCATTTCCATTTCTTCTTTAATGGTTTGTCAACTGTGAGAATTTTAATTTAGATTAACCAATGTATTTTGTCTGTTCTGTTTTGTTTTTTCCAAGGTAACTGCAGGTGTCAACACAATGAATGCTGCTCTTTTGAAGCTGTATGTTGTTGCTCTTTCTGTAAAATGCAGTTATCATTATCATGACAATGCATATATTACTTGTAGAGCTCTTCATATTGCAAACATGTTGAATACATTGGCAACATTTCCTTTACTGGAGTACTTTAAACAACAGGTTTGATTAGAACCATTCTTGTTCCTTCAAGTTTTGCAGTAATTGATTAGCACAATTCAGTTCTTCATGAATGTCTTTTCACAATAGCTCATCTCGGTAACAAAATCGTGCATACTCTCGTAATACCGATCTTCGTTCACTTGATATTGTCTGGCTGAAACTAATGCTCTGAGATTAAAAATGGTGCAAATCAATGTTGTCAAAAGCACTAGGCAGTGTCTACTTGTCAATGCCATTTCTTTGCCATTGAAGATCAGTTCATTGGTCATTTTGTTTAATTTCCTCTATTTAACTTGCTTTAGTTGTTCTTATGCTGTCAAATGGTTTTAAAAAAAGGTAAAAGATGGATTGATTATGGTTAATGAGATGTTAATTAGTAGCTGATTGCATTTATCAATCCTTCTTTCTTTCCTTTTTTTGGTTTAAATGACTAGGACCTACTTTTCTGCAAGCATCTTTGAACATTTTGTTGTCATATGAGTACTGATACTACCTTTGCGCATTGTTATCAGTTAATTTAATGATCTAACAATAAGAGGTTTGTTTGCAACTATTAAGCTGCTTAACAAAGCTCTTTTTTGGCCAACGACCTTCGGGTTTATTCGTACACGGGTTGCCAATAGAGCTCTCACCGAGTGGTGAGAGTTCGATTCTTGGCTGAGGGCATATTTCTGGGAGTTGTGAATAGTGGTTGTGTACGGGTGGTTCTAGCGCCCACGTGAGCGCGGCCTCGTCCCCACTTGTTCCACCGATGCTTGTGCACGTCCTTGGGGTCTCTAGTGGGTTCGTCCCGCTCCTCTTCCCAAAAACAAAGCTCTTTTTTGCTCTTTGGTCTTATTTACATCTTGTTTCTCTCCTGATTAATTTACAAGTTTGGTTGCATGCATGGTAAGATAATTAGTTACTGTTGAGATCCAAAACAAACTCACGACAGAGTGCTTTATTCTGTCTACTTTCTGTTAGCATACATTACAAACTGAATAGTTTTTCACTCTCATTTCTGATTCTTTTTACTTGTTATTTTTTTAGCATCTAATATACCCCAAAAATCCAACACAATTTCATACATATTTAATGCCCAAAAAATACAATATGAAAAAGATAACCATGTTACGACATACAAAGAGATAAATTATCATTTAGAGATAAGCTACTTGTAACCCAATGACATTATCACAAAGTAGTAATGGACAAGAGGCAGAATGAACTTTTTATGTTAAATAGTTTAGTTTCTGAAATTTTTTGGATGTGTATGTGATAAAACTTTTATCACGTTAAATGACATTTGACCGAGTTAATAAATTCTTAAATGGTCAACAAGTTATCATAACTGATGTATTACCATATCTATTTATCTCTTGATAATTTTTTACTGAGTACTGTTTGTCATTTTTGTAAAAAAAAAGCTAAATTATTTTTATTATATGTGATCTCAATAAAATTAAATATATTTTTTTTCCGCCCAGTGAATATAAAATATAAAACAGAAACCCCTTGTAACATAATATATTATTTGTGTGTTTTTTTTAATAATCCTTCACAGTTGTAGTGATACATGCGGAGAAAAATAATAAATAAATAAATTAGTGTTTGATAGACTTTTGCTTTAATGGAAAGAATCAAACAAGAAAGAGTCTAGAAAGAAAGAACAAGTAAGTTTCAAGAAATTTTCAAGTGTTATTTATTGCTTGACTTATGACTTTCATTTTTCCAAGAACGCGTCTTTCTAATTCGCTGAAAAGAATTTAATAAGTTCATTAGGTCGCCAACAAAGTAATTACTACTTCACAACCCTTGAAAAATAATGAAATTAATTGTCACCCCCTCACTTTTGAAAATTATCTCATAATGATAAACCCATCATTTAGTTTTATTCAACATTTATTAATAATATATTTCAATAGTTTATATATAGTAAACATATATATATATATATATATATATAATATTATTTTAAAGACGTGTAAATGGAAATTTTAGGGATAAATAGAGGAAAAAAAATTCAGAAAATAAGTAATTTCACTGTTTCCATGGGGTCCCAAAAAAAGCATTTTTTTATTGTGTTCCACATTATACTTGATTTTATAATTCCCGTTCCTAGTTTTTGACTTAGACTATTAAAACAATTTTCAAACACGAAGAAAATCATGGCACACCGAGTAGACTAATTTTAATAATAATAATAATAATAATAATAATAATAATAATAATAATAATTATTATTATTATTTTTATTTTTATTTAAATAAAATAACATGCATCTAATTTAAATTGAGATATAATTTTTTTTTACAAATGTGATAAACCACTTATTAAAGATGATGACATATGAAAAGAGCTGATTTTTACAACAAATATATCCGCCAATGAGTAAGTTGCAGTTGATTCTATTTTCTTAGCAAAGAAACAGCTTATAAAATTTTTTAATATATAAAACATTATTTTCATTTAAAAACTCTCCATCAATCATAATTCATAAAACATTATTTTCATAATAATTTCATTTATATTTAAAAATTCATTTTCTTTAAGTAAAACATTCTAAGAGATTAATTGACAGAAAAGATTTTGTCTTTCCAAAAAATTAACATCAATATTAATTTTTTTTTAAACTGAAAACCACACTTTTTTATCTTAGCAAATAATTTTTTAAAAAAATAATAAAAAAATAATTTTAAAAAGTCAAACTGGCTCACTAATTTTCAAACGGGAAACATCACACTAACTCGTTCAACGTATTTATTAATAAATAAATAAAAAAAAAAGTTAAAAACAATACTAATTTCCTCAGGGGGTTTTCTGCAAAAACAACCACAAATAAAATAAAATAAATAAATAAATAAATGAAAACTCGAAAGCTTATCGAAACACGGCAATGGTGATGTCGTCGTTGATCACCAACTCCCGCAGTCTCTATCGATCTTCATCGTTGACCCAAACCTCTCCCTTCAAAACCCTAGCCATGATCCTCCAATCTCCCCTACCTCTCATCCTCCAATGGCCTCCTCCTCTCTTCTCCTTCTTCTCCTCTTCATCGTCTCAGATCCTCTCGGATCTCTCTCCACCTCCTCTTTCAGCTTCGACATCCACCATCGCTTCTCCGATCCGGTCCGCAAGTTCTCCAGTGACGCTTGGCCATCTCCGGAGAAGGGAAGCCGCGAGTACTACACCGCTCTTGTTAATCATGACCGAGCTTTGCGTGGCCGCAGGCTCTCTGAAACGCAGGAGCTTACATTCGTGGATGGCAATAGCACTTTCAATTTCCCCTCACTTGGATTGTATTGGCTCTCTTACCCTCTGTTTTTTTTTTTGGGGTTTGATTGTTTCTTCAATTGATTTTCGTTTGGTTCTTTGTTTTGAACTTTGGGGCAGTTTGTACTATGCGATTGTTGCTGTGGGAACGCCAAATGTGACGTTTTTGGTGGCGTTGGATACTGGTAGTGATCTCTTCTGGTTGCCATGCGAGTGCCAGAGTTGTGCTCCGACCTCATCCCAGAATTATGGATTGGTATGCCGTGTCTTTTATTACTTTCTTTTTTCTGTTGGAAATGCTTATCCACTCTTGGTCTTGTTTGGATTGACTTTTAATGGAAGTGTTTTTTTTTTTTAGGGCATATTTGGGTTGGCTTTTTTGAAGCCTAGAAATACTTTTTTATAAGTTGAGTAGTTTTGTCTTGTGGGTTGTAATAATAATAATAATAATAATAATAATAATAATTAATTATTATTATTAACAATGTTTTCATTATCATTATTAATAGTAATGTATAATAGCGGCTCAATAAAAATTTAGTGAATGCCTCACTTTAGTAATTTACCACCTCTAAAAACCCTTTTAAAATTCCACATCCAAACAACTTAACATATATAAAAGTGTTTTTGCATTAGCTTACACAAACATAAAATACTGAAAATCACTTAACTTACTCTCAAAAGCACTTTAAAAAAAAATGTTTATTATTAATATCAATATATAATAAGTAAGTACTTTTTTTTAAAGCTAATCCAAACAAACCCTAAGTTTTGTAGAAGCACTTTTAAAAAAAATGCTTTTCAGAGTAAGTTAAGTGCTTTTCTGTATTTTATGTTTGGATAGATTAATGCAAAAGTTATTGATTTTTCATTCAGCTATTATTATATATTGATATTAATAATAATAATGACTAATGTTATGATAATAATAATAACTTAATGTATTACAATTACAATTACAATTATAATATATTAATATTAAGTATATAATAATTATTATTACCGTTTTCATTAACCCGAATATGGAAATCAGGGATTGTAGAGAAGAATTGAGAAAAATTGATTGTTTGTAAGGGTTATTTTAGTAATTTGACAACCCTAAAATAATTTCTCATAAGTGCTTTTCTGAAAAGCACCTCTAGGGCAGTTTTGAAAAAGCTGAATTTCAGCTTTTTTTCATAGCTTCTACTTATGCCCAATAGGCCGAACAAACATGTTTTTTAAAACTTAGAAGTGCTTAATTTATAAAAAAACACTTCTAGGTTTTAAAAAAGCCAATCCAAGCACCCCCTTTATCTAGTTTTGTCTGAAAGCTTTTTTGTTTCTAAAGAATTGATTGAAGTTGCATGAATTTTTGAATTTTGGTGCATGATATGGTGTTGTTGTGATCTCCAAGGTGGGTTTTTTTTTTTAATAGTAATGATCTATTGATCGATATTCTTTTTAGGGTGCATTTGTTAAACCACTCTGGATTTGGATTTGTGTGTAATTGGTCGTAAGTGCTAGATTTGAGCATGCTCCTCCAACTTAGTAATTACTAGGAATTATTAGTAATTGGTGCCAATGGCAATGTTCCATTTTCAGAGGGAATGTGGATTGTGGCTAGTTTCACAGTGTAATTTTTAATTTGTTATAATTTAAATATCTTTTTTTTAAAATAATATTTAGAGCTTATTTGTTTTTATAAAAAAGGATTCTTTTTATTGAAAAATGCTGTGTACTTGGATGTGCTTCTAAACATGCCTTGTGAATTTTAGATGTAATTAAATAGTAACTCTTAAACACAATATATGTTCTAAAATTTGAGTAATTACTAGGATGTGTAATTACTACTATGTGACTTAGACAGTTGGGTAATCGCATAGTTACTTCATACATGCTAGTCAAGAAAAGGAAATTAAAGAGAGGAGTTTTTTTCTTATATTTGGTAATGTGAAGAAAATAGGACGGGTGAGTAAATAAAAGAAATGTGTTGATCTTTTCTTATTTATCTTTTTTCTTTTCCGTTCCTTTTCGTTCCTTAAATGAGTAAGCGCAATGGTTTTTTTTTGAAGCAGTTAAGAACTACAAAATTTTGAAACTGTAAACATATGGACACAAGTGTAGCTCTATGATGGAATACTGTGATTTAACTTTTACTCACAAGCCTAGTTGGACTCGCACCTTAGTGGTCCCATTACTTTCTGAGACCATTGTTTTCTCACTCATGGTTCCATTTGAAGTTTTTCACTAGATTAATTAATTGCCAAATATCATTTATAGTTGTTTGCTCAATGGAGGATGTCTGAGCTGCAGTTTGTTTCATGCTGTTCTTCTTCTTATGTCTCTGATTGTATGAAATCATGCTTGTTTCTAGTATTGTGAAGGCATTCTTTATATGGATCAGGTGTTTTGTGAGTCACTAGCAACCAAAACTTGTCTTTATTGTTTATCAAAACTTAATAAATGATTTTCTTAAAATAATCATCTAAAGGTTCTGTATGTGATGCCTCATTTCTTTTGTGTGTGTGTGTGTGTGTGTGTTTCTTTAAGCTGTTGAAAGAGATCTGTTGTGAGCATACTCACTCATTTGTTGTATGTATATAGTGAAGGAGTTAAGGATTGAACGCTAATTGCAGTTTCTACAAGTGATCCTCCTTTTGCTTGATTGGCTTCATAGTTCTAATAGGCTTATTTTGTGCATTATGTCTGCTCTTCTCTCTTGCCTGACTGCAGTAGGATGGTTAAACTAGTATGTTCGTCTGCATATAATCAGCTGGTGATTTTGGTTTTGTTTAGGTTTACACGTGATGGGCACTTTATCTAATTTATCCATACTGATGCAGGATCTTGTGTTTGACACCTATAGCCCTAAAAATTCATCAACAAGCAAGACTCTTCCTTGCAACAGCAGTTATTGTGAACATCAAAGTGAATGCTCGAAATTGGCAGGCCAGTGCCCCTACAAAGTCCAATATGCTACAGCCAATACTTCAACTTCCGGAATTTTAGTTGAGGATGTTCTATACTTAACAACAGAGAACACCAGTTCTAAAGTTGTTCAAGCACCAATAGTGTTTGGGTATGCTTGCCATATTTACTTTTTAATATTTTACCTCGACCTTGCTAAACTAAACTTGATTTGTTATAGCATTTCTTTTTGTCGTATCATTTCAGTTGTGGCCAGGTTCAGACAGGCTCATTTTTGAAGTCTGCAGCACCAAATGGTCTTTTTGGTCTTGGTATGGATAAAATATCTGTTCCTAGCATCTTGTCAAGTGCTGGTCTAACTTCAAATTCATTCTCAATGTGCTTTCGGCATAATGGCGTTGGAAGAATAAGTTTTGGGGACAAAGGTAGCTCAGACCAAGGGGAGACCGCATTCCATATTGAAAAAGGACAGTAAGTAGTTTTTCCTATCTGTGCAGAAACTGGAATGAATTGACCTCTTGAATTACATTGAATGTTTTGTCTTGTTCATTTTATGAATATTTTGTATGCCAGGCACCCTTCTTACAATATAAGCATAACTGGAGTGAACATAGGGAGCAGCTCAGTTGATGTAAATTTTAGTGCTATTGTTGACTCCGGTACCTCCTTCACATCTTTAGCAGATCCATCATACACGCTTCTTGCAAATGATGTAAGTAATTAACATAGTGAACTACTCAGTCATATTTATATTGAAAGAAATTGCTTATATTTATTGACTTTTCAGTTCAACGCACAAGTAAAAGAGAAGCGGCAAAGTACACTTGATGGGAAGTTGCCATTTGAGTATTGTTACCAAATAAGGTACTTGATTGCGATACAAGATTCATTTTTTTTTTTTACATGGATTTAGTCTAATAAATCATTAATATTTGCAGTCCCAATGCAACTTCTATTTTACTTCCTTTTATCAATCTAACAACAGAAGGTGGAAGCCAGTTTCCTGTTCACTCTTCAGTTGTTCTCGTTACGGACAAGGTAAAATCTATCTTCAACATTGAGATTGATATATCACAAAAGCTTTCTGACTTACCAATCACTGCATTTCATTTCTGATATGCAGAACGGAGAATATTTCTACTGTTTGGCTATTCTCAAAGCTTCAACTTCTGAACTCAATATAATTGGACGTAAGTTCTTCCAAGCTCATCTTTTACTATTTCTTCAATGTATAAGTTCTCAGCATCAAAGCTCTTTCCATGCATTGGCATAATAAGTTTCACTCTCATTATCTTAAATGGTGCTTGTAAATTGATTCATCGGCTTTATGACGACAGAAAACTTCATGTCTGGCCTTCGCATCGTCTTTGATCGAGAAAGGTTGGTCTTGGGCTGGAAGAACTCTGACTGTAAGTGTATTTTGCTTAATCAGTTTGCTTCTGTAAACACACGTCAGATGTGAATGTATTTGCATAATTCTCAGGTTATGACACCAACTCTACTGAACCTGAACCCGCAAACCCACCGATATCTTCCGCTTTCGCTCCAAATCCAAGCATCACAATTGTACCAAGCAATCCACAGACAGTAGGAAATAATAAACAGGGCTCGTCGCCGTCGTCCTCAGCTGGCATTTCCCAGTCTTTAAGCTTTAGCAGAAGAATAATTTTGATGCTGTTTCTGCTCTGTTTCACCATTTTTTGATGATTTTTCCAGGAGTTTTACGGCTTCAATCAGTGTTCTTTAGTCATACTATTATTTATTACTGTAATTGCTTGAGATACATGGGTTGATTGTAAGCCCTTGATATAGTGTAGAGTAGAAGAATGCCAGAGTTCCACTATTTTATTATTTTGTTTACTTTTATATTTGTATATATGACTTGAATAAATTAATAAAGGTAATTATACTCGCTTGCATTTCCTTATTACCTTGCAAGTCCATTTCATCAACTTGTAACTTTCTACTTTTGTGTAGTGCAGATGTAGTTTGAAGCTACAAGCTAGTTTATAACTTTGATTTTTTCTAATATAATAAAAATATAAACTACTGGAATGGAGAGAGAGAGAGAGAGAGAGCAAATGGATGGCGAGCTGTGCACATCTTCCTTGAAAGGGTGGCACGAGGAAGATGAAGATAAAGCAAAGAAGTTTATCGGTCAAAACAGAGGGAAAGATAGGAGCAAAGAGATAAAAATAAGAGTAGGGTTTTGACTAGAATTTTTTTTTTTTACATTGAGTGAGCAGGAGAAAGAAAATAAAATGATGTGGATGATAGCAAGACATATATTTTGTTAGAATGATAAAATTGAGAAAGTTTCCTAGGACCAATAGCGTTACTCTAAAATAAATAAATAACAGAAACCCCAAAATTTGTGAGTTTTTTTTTTTTACCAGGTCTTTAATTAGGGTCGACCGGTTAAAAATTACGGATCCCAAATCAAATTTTAATTTTTTTTAGACTTCAAGGGATTGTGAGTTCATGACTTCCATTAGAGGTAAACTCCTAATGTTAATTACCCTAGACTAATGCATAGGAACCTCCGATTAAGAATAAGTGTGAATGAGAAGCAACAAATATGAGAGAAATTAATTTGATCAATTACATAAATTTGATTGAGAATACAAAGATTAGAAAACTCTAACTCTCATAATTCTACTTCCCTAATCTCTCTCTAGCTTTACATAATTTGAGTCTATTTTGACTTTGTTTTATCCTAACTTTTCGCCAAAGGTTATGATGAAGATATCTCCTTTGACTTTGTTGACTTTGGTCTTATTTTTCTTGCTTGTATCTTGAATATCAACTAGATTTCAAATTGTGACTTCTCTATGTTTGTGAATCACAAACTCAATTCCATTTGGTTTAGACTTTTGGAAACTCTGGCATTCCATGCTTGTAAAGCTTTTAGTCTTGGACTTATAAAGCTCTTTGACTCTCTGACTTTTGATGTCTCGAGATTTTTGAACTCATTTGTCCCATCATTTGAACTTTTCAAGCCTTGACTCTCCTATGCTTTTGAGCCTTAGCTTGTATATCTGTGAGTCATGACCATTTATATGATTCCGTCACTAACTTGATTGTTTTGACTTGTTTGTTTTTTTTAAAAAATATTTTGTGAATTTTGGATGGTGATCCCCATTTGTTTGTGAATCATAAACTTGATTTTTTTTTTCTTGTTTTAGAATTTGAAGGCTTCGGTGTCCCACACTTGTGAAACCTCTTTCTTCATCATTATCAAGGAAATATATATAATTTTTTTTTCAATTCACCTGAAACATATTTTTTCTTATGCTCAAAGTTTTGTTTTACTCCGAGAACTTTTTTTTTAGTCGTCACCTAGAGAACTTTCTTTTTTTACTAATTGAGGTTTTCTAGTCAATTTGAGAGAGTTCTTTTCGTTTTTTTTTTGACATGTGCGATGTGAGCATCATTCAATAATTTTTTTTTTGAAAGACCTCTATTGACCATGTAGATCTCAAGAGGGGTACTATTCATCATTGCTTTGGACTCCACAAGAGTTACCAATCTTCAATAGATTATTTACTTAAGAGAATCTCCAAAGGATTTCCACTCACTCGATTTATTTTTGACTTTATCAAGAGGGTATCAAGAGTTAATAGAGAAACTCTCACAATGAGGGTTCTTTACCACTACATTGGACCTCAATATGAGTTGATGTTCTTTAACATAGTTTTCACTCAACTTAAGAGTGTCTTAAGAGCTAATAGAGAAACTCTCACAATAAGGGTTCTTTACCACTACATTAGACCTCAATATAAGTGGGTG
This sequence comes from Dioscorea cayenensis subsp. rotundata, assembly GCF_009730915.1. NCBI lineage: Eukaryota > Viridiplantae > Streptophyta > Magnoliopsida > Dioscoreales > Dioscoreaceae > Dioscorea > Dioscorea cayenensis. The sequence goes on along the minus strand of NC_052471.1, from coordinate 2,754,049 downwards.
ATTTTCATGGTATTTTCCACTCGACTCAAGAGAGTCTCAAGAGGTAATGGAGAAACTCTCACAGAGAGAGTTTTTTACCACTACATTGGATCTCAACATGAGTGAGTGGTCTTCAACATAATTTCCACTTAACTCAAGAGAGTATCAAGAGGTAATGAGGAAACTCCCACAAGAAGAACTCTCTATCACTACATTGGACTTCAACATGAGTGGGTGGTTTTTGAAATAATTTCCACTAAACTCAAGAAAGTCTCAAAAAGTAATGAGGAAACTATTCCAATGAGAGTTTTCTACCACTACATTGGACTGCAACTTGAGATTGTAGTCTTCAAAATATTTTCCACTCACTCAAAAGGGTCTCAAAAGGTAATGCGGAAACTCTCACAAAAAAGCTCTCTACCACTATATTGGACTTCAACATGAGATTGTGGTTTTCAAAATATTTTTCACTCACTTAAAAGAATCTCAAGAGGTAATAAGAAAACTCTCACAAAAAAAGCTCTCTTCCACTACATTGGACTTCAACATGAGATTGCGATATTCAAAATATTTTTCACTCACTCATAAGAGTCTTAAGAGGTAATGAGGAAACTTTCACAAGGAGAGCTTCTTACCACTACATTGAACTCAACAAGAGTTTGTGGTCTTCAACATATTTCCCACTCACTCAAGAGAGTCTCAAGAGATAATGAGGAAACTCTCACAAATAGAGCTCTCTACCATTACATTGAACTCAGCAAGAGATCATGGAAGTGGGTCTGCAAATTTACAATAATACCCCTCGACTTTTACTAAAATCTCATTTTTCTCCTTTTTGCATTTTAACCCTTCCAAAGTCAATATTTTTTCATATCACACCATGGTTTCCTTCACTTTTCATAATTTTTTTAGTAATTTATGCAAATAAAGCCCTAAAATTCTCATTTTTCACATTTCCCTCAATATTTTGTAATAAGACCCCACGACTTCTTCCTTTTTTTTTATATATATATATTCTTCATATTTTTGTAAATAAACCCATATTTTCCACATTTATACATTTTCCTAGTATCCTCGCAGGCTATCCCTCAAACTTATATTTTTTGTGCATTTCTCTATTTTTGTGCATTCTAACCCAAATTTCTGACATTATCGTATTTTCCAACACCCTTCTTTTTTTTTTTTCAAATAAATTCCCCAGATCATTTTTTTTGCATGTTTTCTCACTAATTTCATGTATAAGTCTATTTCATTCTACGCTAAAGTACTCCATCGAATACACTAAAAATTCATGGCATACAACATAAACCCATATCGTCATTCTTCTAATTCCATCATAAACAATTGGTTCACATCCCAAGCTATTGTGAAATTTGATATCTTAACTCTAATGAGAGACCATCCCAAGTATCATCAATGAATTAAAATATTGATCAAATAAAGATTTAGGACTATCCTGGTCATGCACTTGTGGATACTTGGAAGAGAAATTGTGCACATACAAAGATGGAAAGGAAAGACTTAAACATCAATAATGGCTTTTAAGTCAGTCCAACACCCCACTTAAACATGTTTGGTAGATTTTTTTTTTTTTGAAAACCCGTCAACATCACATCAAAAGGAGAAAACATAGAGTGAGAACAGGAGAAGATTAGTGTCAAAACTACAAGAGTATCAGGATATCAGAGAGGAAAAAATGACTGTGTACATACATGTGCAGAGAGCAAGCATGAATACATGCATGAGCAGAGCAAGCATGACATCATGCATAAACAAAAGAGACACATGAGCTTTACTTTCAGGGATTGAAATAAAAGGGCATCAATACGGAAATAAGTACCAACAAAAGAAAAAAAATAAGATCCATTTGATAACATGCATGCATAATGAGTGTTCATGCCTTAATAGATTTAATTTAAGCTATTAAAATATATTTAATTTATCCCATATTTAAGATGAGAGCACACTTTATTTTTCCTCAATCAAGAGAATCTGTATTTTCTTCTGAACCTTCTTTTTTGTCTCCTTTCCTCATTAATCTTTTCCCTGACAAATTTATGTCTACCTCCTTTCTTCTTTTCTCTTTTTCCTCTCCTCTATTATTATTATTTGGTATTTTTTCTTACCTGCCTTTTGCACAAGAATCTCTTGTACAGTGACAACATTTTTTTATTTATTTATTTCTTCATTATTATTTTTTATAATAGTTTCTAGGAAAAAAATTTAATCATTGTTCTTAGTATGTAGCCTTTCTTTTGATGGCGCCCATCACAAAGTGTAGAATAGTGAAACCTCTCTATGGACCATATAATGACCATGCCAAAGCTTCAAACTGGCTATCTTTCCCTCAGTATTATGCCCTCAATTCAGAAAAGGTCATCCCATATCAAAGGAGCGACTTTAATGAATGGGTCATTATACCTAGAGGACCTCATGACATTGGCAGGCTTACATCAATTGGTTTTGAAAGGAAGGGAAGTACTAAGGTAATGCTATTGAATCCATACGAAAGCATCCACCCCAAAACTTGAGTTGGAAACACTTGGCTGCCGAACTAACGTTGATCCCACATTCATTATCTGGACTGAATGACTTCCATTCATCAAATACACCCCATACCCAACTGATTACAATAAGTGGGATTTTGAAGTTCTCACAAAATCAACAATTAAATTTAGAGAGGAAGGCATCCCTGGAGTAGTGGCGGTTTCAATGGGGTCATATAATTTTAACTTGTCCATAATGAAAGCAATCATTGGGATGTTGTGCTCCGAGACTAACACCTTCATCACCCTTTTTGGTGAAGTCAGAATTTCATTGTGGAATTTAAGGTGGAGGAGGATTACCAATTTATTATCTATCTCTCAGTGGCTCTATTATTATGTATCCAGGACAAACAACAAAGCACTTATATGTAGTGGGTAGACTTCTTCTTCAGGGAATCATATAAAGTTACAGACACTGACACTCATCTAGTCCCTCTTGCTTCAGAAGAATGCAAGTTAGCCACCTTCCTATCTCTGTGATTATGTCATTTTATCATTCTAAATAAAGGATTCTTTATACGCCCAGAGACCTTTATGATGATGACAAAACTAGCCGAAGGAACAAGGATTGCTTTAGCTCCTACAGTGTTTACCTACATTTGTGCTGGCTTAGATGCAATGGATCGACACCCTAAAGGACCATGTGGCGCTTTGGTCTCTTTACCATATCACTTTTTGTATGCTTGGGTTGAAGCATATTTTGTAGGAACATACTCTCGCTGCAAAATGCTTAATGGCAGCATCAGAAACATTAACAATTTATGAGAAATTCCAGACATGGCTCACATTGCTGATGTAGCAGCTAGCACATGCAATCTTAGAAGAGCTCGAAATATACTAAGAAAAGAGGAATATCTTATATGGCTCCCAATTTAAAAATGAAGGTTGATTTGATGACTATAAGGATCCAAATGATAAAAACAAGCTAAGTAAAACTCAAGCAGAGTACTGTATCTCCTTCCGTCAGAGCATCATCCCTTTGCATCTCAAAAACTTTGCATCTCAAAAATAATCTCTACGCTCAGTAGTATAATCCACGCTGATTCACTCGTCAGTTTGGCTACGATCAAGTGTTTTCAATGGAAATTCAAGGGCCAAAGCGGCCACAATCTATAGGATTTTTGGTAAGTAGCCGGTATCAATTTGCTAAAAGGCAATCAGGATCAAGATTTTACATTCCATCTCATGATTGTCAAGGGCATCCTTTATATATATATATATATACACACACATCATTGGTCAACAAAAATGCATACAATGTTGAATTTGTTCTCACCCCTTCCAAGTTGAATTTGTTCTCCATGATGGTCGATTTTCTTCATTTAAGGAGGACTCTCTTTTTCAAGTGGAGCCTTGTCTTGAGGTTTCTTTGTGGAAGGGTTATTTTCAATAAGGAAAACATGAATGTACTTCAACATCGTATGCATGTTTGTTGACCAATAATGTGTATATATATAAGGTATGCCCTTGACAATCATGAGATGGAATGTAAATTCTTGATCCTGATTGCCTTTTAGCAAATTGATACTGGCAGCTCACAAAATGCCCTTTTGATTGTGGCCGCTTTGGCACTTGAATTTCCATTAGAAACACTTGATCGTAGCCAAACTGACGAGTGAATCAGTGTGGCTACTGAGCGTAGAGGTTATTTTTGAGATGCAGAGGGATGATGCTCTGACGAAAGGAGATAAAGTACTCTGCTTGAGTTTTACTTAGCTTGTTTTTATCATTTGGATCCTTATAGTCATCAAATCAACCTTCATTTTTAAATTGGGAGCCACATAAGATATTCCTCTTTTCTTAGTATATTTCGAGCTCTTCTAGGATTGCATGTGCTAGCTGCTACATCTGCAATGTGAGCCATGTCTGGAATTTCTCATAAACCGTTAATGTTTCTGATGCTGCCATTAAGCATTTTGCAGCGAGAGTACGTTCCTACAAAATATGCTTCAACCCAAGCATACAAAAAGTGATATGGTAAAGAGACCAAAGCGCCACATGGTCCTTTAGGGTGTCGATCCATTGCATCTAAGCCAGCACAAATGTAGGTAAACACTGTAGGAGCTAAAGCAATCCTTGTTCCTTCGGCTAGTTTTGTCATCATCATAAAGGTCTCTGGGCGTATAAAGAATCCTTTATTTAGAATGATAAAATGACATAATCACAAAGATAGCCAAGAGGGACTAGATGAGTGTCAATGTCTGTAACTTTATATGATTCCCTGAAGAAGAAGTTTACCCACTGCGTACGTAACATAAGTGCTTTGTTGTTTGTCCTGGATACGTAACAATAGGTCCCTTAGAGTGGTGTGAGATTTGGTTATAGAATACAATTCACTATTTGGTGGGATATACTCCTCGTAGAACTCTCCCAAATGGTAATCCTCTTCCACTTTAAACCCCACAATGAAATTCCGACCTCACCAAAAAGGGCGATGAAGGTGTTAGTCTCAGAGCATAATATCCCAATGATTGCTTTCATTATGGACAGGTGAAAATTATATGACCCCGTTGGAACCGCTACCGCTCCAAGGATGCCTGCCTATCTTAGTTTACTTGTTGATTTTGTGAGAACTTCAAAAGCCCACTTATTGTAATAGTTGGGTATGGGGTGTATTTGATGAATAGAAGTCATTCAGTCCAGATAATGAATGTGGGATTAATGTTAGTTCGGTAGCCAAGTGTTTCTAACTCAAGTTTTGGGGTGGATGCTTCGTATGGGTTCAATAGCATTACTTCAGTTCTTCCCTTCTTTTCAAAACCAATTGATGTAAGTCTGCCAATGTCATGAGGTCATTTAGGTATAATGACCCATTCATTAAAGTCGTTCCCTTGATATGGGATGGCCTTTTCTAAATTGAGGGCATGCTACCAAGGGAAGATAGCCCGTTTGAAGCTTTGGCATGGTTATTATATGGTCCAGGGAGAAAGGTTTCGCTATTCTACGCTTTGTGATTGGCGCCATCAAAAGAAAAGCTACATACAAAGAATAATGATTAAATTTTTTTCTGGAAACTATTGTTAAAAAATAATAATGAATAAATAATAATAATAATAATAATAAAATAAAAAAATTGTTGTCACCGTAAAAGAGATTCTTGTGCAAAACGCAGGTAAGAAAAAATACAAAATAATAATAATAATAATAATAATAATAATACAAACATTGGCAATGGGCAAGAAGTTATGCATAAATAAAGAGAATAAATAAATAAATAAATAAATAATATATTATAGCACAAGAACAAAAAATTTGTACGGAAGAAGTGTGCTTGGATAGGGACAAGTGCATTATTGGCTATTACCAGTGACGGAACTAGAACCAAAATTAAGAGGGTGCTGAATTTAAATTTAAAAAGTTTATTAATATTAAACTATTTTATTAATTCAAACTTGAAATCAATTATTCAATAATATAAAATATACATTGATCCAAAAATTTTTATTTACACTTAAAAACCTATTATATCTACATAATTAACAATTAACTCAACTAATAGTTAAGCAATAAATTAACAAATAATAAAATTAAAAAAAAATTTAACACAAATTCAAAATCTAGTTCAATTATTAAATACAATAATTGTTTAACAAATAATCCAATGAATAATCAAAATTTTTAAACAATTAATCATAATAAATATCTAATGATTTTCACAACAAATAATCAAACGGTATTTGATAGATAATCATACAAAAAATTAAACAAATTAAGTTAAATATAAAACAAATAAGATAAATCTTGTTCAAAAATAAAACATAAGCTCGGAAGAGTTTGCACAAAAAGAAAACTCACTAATCAACACAACTATAATAATTTTTTCTAGAAATTTTGAGGAGGCAATTATATTTTTGTAAGGTCTTATTATTATTTTATTTATTATTAATATTTTTTTACATTAATATTCTGAAAATTGATAATTATATATTGATAAGTTCATTAAAAACACATTTAATTATAAAATTTAAAAGCAAAAATATTTGAACATCTATGATTGGCTAGCTATATTAGGTGTTATTATCACTTTTCGATTTTATTATTTTTATTTAATTTATTTTAAATGATATCAATAGAATTTAAAAAAAATAAATAAATAAAAAATATCACATTTCATATATAAATTATAATTATTAATATTTTACTAATATGATATATATATATATAGGCGGAATCAAGGGGTGCTAAAGCACACCCTTCTGATTTCGCCTATGGCTATTACATTAAGCATATAAAAATATATTTCCCCACAAAAAAGAGCATATAAAAAGATATTATTGGATGATAATTAAAGAAAAAAGAAAAAGAATATATAGTGGGCTCTTACATCTAAGTTAAAAAAAAAAGCTATGCTTGCATGAGGAAAGATGCTTTCTTGGACTATTACATTAACCATCATTGAAACAAAAATTTTTACCCGATGATGGTAAAAATTTATGAATAAAAAGATGGTTATCTTAACATCATCGAAAAACATAGTCATGATAAAAATTAAAGCAAACACTAACCTCAAATAATTCAAAAGTTGTCGATAATAAAATTAAAGAAAACACTAACCTCAAATAATTCAAAAGTTGTCCATAAGTTTGGATTGCTCATATTTGCCCTTTTTGTGTGTTGGGAAGCTAGGAAAGACACTTTGTTTATATAGATTTTTATAATCCTAAATTTAATTGAAGTATGATTTTGTTTAAATTATAATATAAATAATAAAAAGGTAATTATAAAGAGCAAGGGATAATCTTGAAAATAAAAATAAATTCTTAAAATATCCAATTTTTAAATAAATAATAATAATAAAAGAGAGATAAAATTTTAAAAATAAAAAATAACTTCCCATATTTTTAAAATTTCCAATAAAACTAATCATTTTTGAAATTTCGGATAAAACGAATCATCTTTATCCATGGAGATGGTAGTTAGGATTAAAAAAAAAATCGGATTTTTAAATTAAAAAATTAAGAATGAGAGATAAAAAAAATGATCTCCACAAATCCTTTTTTAAATTCGGATAAAAAAAAAACAAAAAAAAAACAAATCATCATTTTTTTCCGAGCAGAAGTTAGAATTAAAAAAAAATATTTTTAAATTGAAAAATAATAAATACGGGAGAGATATCAGATTTTTTTTTCTAATAACAGTAAATCCGAGAATTGAAAAAAAAAAAAAAATGAAAATTGCCAAAAACCCTTTAAGTTTGTAAAATTGCCAAAAAAACACCCCGTTAGTTTTGCAATCCCCAAAATTCCCCTTCTTTTAAACTCTATGTTTTTCAAACCCCCAAACCCCTCAGAATCGGATGCGAACGGAGTGAGTTTCAAATTTTTTTGACGAAAAATGCCCTTGCATGGGGAGTCGTGGTCGCAAACTCATCTCGGCGATTTGAGAGGAAGTGTGCGGTTTTCCGTAGGGTAACCCCGAGAGACGAATTTATCGGAGCCGCTTAATTGCTTTTTTTCTCAACTCACGCCTCGCCTTTTTCCATTTCCAGTCGCCTCCGAGTTGTCTCTACCTGCCAAGCCTCCGAATCGGCATTTCATCGCCTTTTTCCCTTTCCACCCAGTATCTCGAAGGAGAAGTCCCCCGCAGCAACTAGTTGGCATTTCATCGCTTTGAAATCTAAGGTATTGAGTATGGTTTTATGTTAACTGCTCATACTAAAGAAAGATTTTTTTCGGTTTTTGTTTTTGTGCTCCTGCTTTTTGTTGGAAGATATCAAGTCTCGCAGGGGGATTTCTACTGGGGTTTTTGTTAGTCTCGTAGGAGATTTCTACCGGGTTTTGTTTTTTATTTTTGCATTTTCGTATGTATACACTATCGAATTAGTTTTTTTCGATTGTTATGATTTGTGTAATATTTATAATGTACATTTCCCGCTTCGCTTTGATATGGTTGCGCTTTTACAAAACGAGGTCGACGCTTAAGAAAATGAGATGTTACAGCTTAACATTTGTTATCTCTGCTTAAGTATTCTCGCCTCTGCTTAACAAAAATGAGTCTCTGCTTAACATTTTTATATCTCTGCTTAATAACCGAGAGTTTACCGCTTAAAAACCTTATATTTCCGCTTAAACTTTTGTCAATACCGCATGTCGAATGTGTTGTTATCGTCGCAGTTTGTGATTACGGGCGGTCAACCTAGTTAACGGGTCGATGCTATTTCGACACCCGGTAGTGGAGACTTTAGTCGAATTGAAAAAAATAACACGACCCCGACACTCGGGAGATTATTCGACGGACACCGCTTTGCAGCTGCTCATCGAGCTAGAAGCTATATACCAAGAGAGAGCCCTTCTTGATTCTCTTTTACAAAGGTACGATGGTCGCACTCAATAAATTCGTGGATCGGGAAAGCTCGCCGAGTTTCAGACCTCAAGATGTGGCCCTCGTGCTTGGTCTCAGGCTACGATGGCGACGCAGCTGGTCTTTCGTAAGAAGAAAACCGTGTCGCGTCAAGAGGCGGTATCTATCAAAGACCTCACGAGACACAGAGACTCCATCAAGAGCACTCGCTGCAACTTGTTCGACGTGAGGGAGAAGAAGATAATTTTTGTCAAACTCCCCGATGGTGTACCTCATGGGGACGACCCCTCTTCCCAAATACATCATGCTCGGTTCCGAATCGGATCGCTGATTACGCCGATGATCTACCGACCCATGGGGCGATACGCATGGGACGCAGCGACGCACAAGCTGGCTTATGGAGGATATTCCACAAGCACGCCCGAGTGCAAGATAGATGCGCCCGGAAGAAGACCAACATGTGGTACATTAAGGGTTGCTCGATCACGCTTAACGCCCGGTTTTTACGAGTCGACCTGAACGGGGAAGAAAGTCCGCTTCTGTAAGATCCCAAGGATGTCGTAGCTACGGTGAAAGTACTTACCGAAGCAAGCGATCGGTAGAAACGAGCTTGTCATCGCTCGATGGAAAAAGAGGTAATAAATCATGGACAATGTTTAACATAAGTCTTTAACGCTTTAAAACATTTTTATTTAGCGCTTTAACTTTAGTATTTACCGCTTAACTCTTATTCATACTGGTTTAAATATTTTTGTTCTCCGCTTAATTATATTCTATAACGCTTTAAATATATAAACACTGCTTAAATATAGTTTTTTTATAGTTTAAAATGAATGATTTCACTGAAATTGTTTGGTTTACATATGTTAGTTTCCCGAAATGGGTTCCTACGACGTCAAGAAGAAATATTTGTTGGGGCCAACCGACTGGATGGATGCCATTGCTCCCGAACCACTTGCTCAAGGCGTGGATGAGAGGGCAGCCTCATCGCGCTACCGGACGCCCTGCTCTCCTACTTCCAAACCCCACCACGCACATGCATTCCTCGACGCCGGAGAAGCCCTCCCCTACCCCGGCAGATTGCAACAACCCCTCCTACCACGACAACGATAGTCCCCCCGAGTGTGGCAGTCCCCCCGACCATGGCAGCCCCTCCGACCGCTGGGCAGCTCCCACCGTGACATTAGGCGAAGATGTCACCGAACTTTAGCGCATGCCGATATTGACGATCGAGTTTCGCTTGTCGCCGTGTCGAGGCACCGGAAGGACGTTTCACAACCGGGCCGCGCCATCCCTCGAAAGAACTCGAAGCACCCGGACGTAACGAGGCGTCGGAATTTGACGACGAGGACATCATCGGGAAGGTCATTCCAAGGCGGCACATTCAAGAGACTTCAGTAAAAAGAGGAGAACAATATCGCCTCGTCTCCACCGCCGACCGACGATGAAACAATAGCAACACCATCGGGCGGCCGATGTCAGTTGTTGAGAAGGACATCGAGATGATGTGGCCGCTGCACTGCTGAGAAGGCCGCTGACTCTTTCTCGATGAAATCCTCGACCCGTGGAACCGGTCGCGAGATCATGCGGCATCAAAGATGGACACAATCAACTGAAGATCAAGAACAAGTTAAGGGTGTGTCTCCCAATGATGCCGCTGTCATGGCCACGGTTGAGAAGATCGTCGAATCCGCTGCTGCGGGCCGGACGTGGCCGACAAGATCGCAGCCCTAAGCAGACACAATTCCCACCACAACAAGAACCATGTAAGGATGTGTCTCAGCGGTTGATGTCGTCGCCGCCGTCCCTCAAGATCGAGCTTTGACACAATCCCACAACAAGAACAACCATGTAAGGATGTGTTCGCAGCTGATGTCGCCGCCATCGTCCCCCGCGATCGAAGGAAGATGTCGTGAAGACCCCGACCGAGCAACGAGAGAGATGATCAAGGCCAATCAAAACATCGACCGCACTGCTCGGAAAGCTTTTTATTCAAGAAGAAGAAATGGGTTGGCCTCGAGTCGTTTTAACAAATACGAAAGGTGAGTTGACGAGGATCTTCCTCAACCGCTCTATGGATCGGGTAAGTGTAAAGTTTTTTTATGATATTGTTTAAAGGTTTTATTATAGTGTTTAACAATTACCTAATAGTGTTTAATACCTTTTATGTTATCATTTAATTTGTCTACTTAACATTTAATTATATATAATATCATGTAACAATTGATAATATCATTTAAATATTTATAATATGGTCTTATTATATCTGTTATCGCTTAATCCCTCAAAGACTCGCTGCGTAGGAAGAACGACGCTGCCAAGACCACACGCGACAAATTATACACGCGCTGAGGGGAAGGAGATGGTCACCGATGATGTGATGGACGCTCAGATGCATAATACAAAAAGTCGCCGAGCAAAGAGCCATATCCTTACAAGAAAGCGCGCCCATCACCGTACTCGCTATACTGCTTATGTCCCAAGCGTGACGACGCATACGACACAATTATGGCTATGATCAGGGGATGCCGTACGCAAACCGCATGAAGTTCAAATTGTCATCCTCCCGATAATCATGAATGGCCACTTCCATGTCGTCGTCCCCGACAATGATAAACAAGAATACATGCATTATTCTTCATGTCCGGGTACGATAAGGACGCGCTGGACATGGTAAGTTCTTTAATTATGTCCCTATTAATATCCTGCTTTGGTATTTAAATCGCTATTCTAATCTCGACTTGCATATCTCGACAATGAATCTATTCGACAATTGTGTCGATATGCAGTTCGGCGAGTCGGCGACTGCAAAGTACCAACTCGCAGACGACATAGAAACCCCACGCCTAAAAACAAGGAAGCGCCGATTGCACCGCCTCACGCTCATGCGCTTTATCGAGCAATTACTTTGGGGTGAGAAGTTACGGCCACCGCAGATGACATCTCCTTACCCTCGGGATTACGGTATGTTACCCGTGATACTTAAGGAGGGAGGGCACCATGGCCCATGACTAAAAGGGGGTCGTCACAAGCGGGTTAAATTTTTATTTTTTCAAGAACATGTCCCTCGATATCCGAATGTCAATTTTATTTTTCGAATGTAACCGGACAAATTCAATTCATTGTTTTCGTGTTCAAGAGCATGACTTGTATATGTTAATGTAAATTTTGTTTGTTTTGAATTGTAAAGCGTGTTAAATTCCATTCGGCTTTCATTTCATTGTTTAATTTACGCTCTAATTGTGTACATTTCACTTTCATTGTTTAAATATACTATATATCGCTTTAAACATCGCTTTTAAATATTTCAAAAATACGGTGTACCCGCTTAAAATAACACTGCCTCTGCTTAACTAAATGCATTCATTGTTTAAATAAATATGGGAAGTCGCCCATCAATAACTTGTATATCTCAATGTAAAGTTTGTTTGTTTTCAATTGTAAGGCAGTGTTAAATTTCATTCAGCTCATTTCATTGTTTAATTTACGCTTGTAGTTGTGTACATTTCCGCTTTCATTGTTTAAATATACCATATATCGCTTAAAACATCACTTGAAATATTTCAAATTACAGCAGTATCCGCTTTAAAAATAACAATGTCTCTGCTTAAATACATTCAATTCATCAGAAAGAGTAAGAGTTTAAATATGGAAACAACTCCATCAATACACAATGTTTCGCCATCGCTCGGCTTATTAACAATACCTAGTCGGCCACGCTTTCATCAGCAAGATCGCCGATCAGTGACCGGATCCATGGCAGCAGCCGCAATATAACTCATGGACATCAAACGCTCACGACTCGATCCTCTTTCGCCCTAGGGCCGCCCTAGCCGCCTTCTCATCACAAAGCGGTCGCAAAACGAAGCTCACGATTTCCATCCAAGGCCCGCCATCGCTCGGGTATGGGGAATATAGCTTCCTTGTACGCAAGTTTGTAATTGTCGACGCGTGAAGTACCCGCTAATAAATCGATGTACGCTGGTGTCCGCTCGCATTAGTCGCCGCGCAAGCGTGTTTCGCAAGGGGATACCATAAACTTGCCACCTTCGACATGAACAAGTTCTCGATGGCGAGATCCACAGTAGTTGCCGCGACCGGGTCGATCACTTCGTAACGATCATCGACACAACGACCAACACGTAAGATTTCGTCCGTCCCTCAACAATGATCGCTACCTTGGAATGTATGTCCGGCATAAGTAGGTCTCCCATTTGTTCGCTTGCTCACGCCTGGTTACATAACATGCGCATCAACTTGAACCCTCGCAAAATAAGGTTAAACAAAGACAAATGATGGTTAAATAATTCGTAAAACATGTTTAAACATTATTTGTAAATATTTAAAACGAAAAGGATTAATATTTAAAGTCGACAAGTGTAATTAAACAAAGATTGAGAATGTTTAAAGGGTAACACTAAATGTTAAGTGTAAACCAACATTCGCAGACCTTATGGAGTCGCACCATTTTCGCCACCCTAGAAACGACGAGCTTCCTTGATCCAAGCATCGAACGACTCCGCGACGCTTTGAATACATCTCACCCCAACGATCACCTCCCGAACAGTATAATTCACCAATGTGCCATATCCGATTTATTAATCAACCAGATGATGAGCTTCGGGTGATGTGGCCTGCAGCTCATTCACTCAGTATCATCGAAATCTTTAGCCGTGGATGCCCACGCACGCGGAAGCATATAGACCAAAGACTCTCCCTCAATGCCTTCCCAAGTCCGACATTGGCTTTCATAAAATTGGCCTCCAAAATGTCGAAGACAAGATGCATGTGGCGAAGAAGGGAAGACTCTCGCAATTGCGCCACAAGGCCCTCGACCGTCTCGACACGAAGGTAATTATCTCATGATAATCTCCATCCTCGTGATAAGGCATCGCCTAACTTAGATATGAACCAAGTCCAATTGGCATCGGGTCTCGTTGTCGACTATACCAAGGCGACGTGGAAAAACCATTGTTTCCATCTTTTCCCCGCGGCACCCGAAAGAGTGTACCCTCGATATTTTTCCAAGGAGGCGGGTACCATCGAGAAAAAAGCTAGCCGCCCCGCAAGCCCTCTTGAATCCCACAATACACGCCACCGAAAAGAAAAAGAATGCACGCTTAAAACGATCACCGCCTCTTTCCACGATCGCAACGCCGCCGGATTTGTCTCACCCACCTTATCCACATACCAAAGCAAACAACAGTACTGGAGATGTCACCGCCGCCGAGGACCACCCGGCATGCTCTTTTTCCCAACCAAGCCTCGCTTGTATGGTATGTGGACACCATGTTCCCGCAACATGTCCTTCCTCGAATGTCGATGGCCTTGCATAAGGGATCGGTCCCTCGAGCTTCAATCACTCGCAGCGCTAACCCATTTTTTTGGACGCTCGATGCGACGCGAACCTATGCCACCACCGCAAGTGTGTGACGGGTTGATTGTCTTGATTCCGAAAGTATTTTTTTGTTATACTCTTTTGATGCATGAAGGCGCCTAACGACAACCACTCCAAGCAGACATTCCACAAACCACCCGATGTTTTTTTCGCTCTTTATGAAATTGAAGTCAAAAATTCCTTTTGATCGCATGATTTCAAGTACATCCCTCGAAATGTTCGACACCGCCAAAACGCTGTCCAATATCCAACGACAAAGACTTTCGTAATGATCTCGACGAGGAAGGAAGACATCCCACACCGCCGTGGTCACCATGGGATGAATGGGAGCACTCGCAGTAATCGAATTCCCCGCCAACACTTCACCAAATAAAAAGATCAATATGTTAAGCTGGAGAATATAATGTTTAAGTGATAATGACAATATTTAAACGTTAAATTAAATACTTAAGCATTTAACTAATAACGTAAAACGACTAGTACAATATGTTAAACAAACTGACGGACATATTTACACAATAATGACCCCAAACAACTGGAATAATTAAAAAGAAAAAGGAACTTACAACGAGTAAAACCTCGCTTTTCATTAGGATTCGGCAATGGCACATTTTCCTGCTCTCGACGACAAGATCAACTACAAAGACATTTGAAGATGGAGTGGACGTGACACATCCACCGGAAGTCAACATCATTTTCTATCGGGCAAACCGCTTTATATCCATCCTGTGTGATGAACTTAACCCTCGACAAGAGAAACTTCGAGACCCCATCGCTCACATATCTCAGCCTAACACCAACTCCCAAGAAGTCTCGAAAGCAAATGAACATTAGCACCCTTCCCTCCCCGTGAATCTAGCAATACCACAAAAACTCTCCATAATATATCGGTCGAAAACCAAATCAGTACAAAACCAAATGAAGCTGAAGAACAAAAAAAGAAGACGAAGAAGAAGAAGTAGAAGATGTAAAGAACAAACAACGAATGAAAGGCAAACAAAAAAAGTGCACAGCTAGTATGCATAGAGGTTAGACTAGACGCGATGTGATTGGGCGGTATTTTTTTCCCTCCATCCCAAGGGCAAAAAGGGAAATATATGTCACTGTCGCGAGGAAGACTATATTGTCATCGCTCGAATGAATGTTCTCAACTCAACATGAGTCTCTGGTAAACGCTAAGCTTTTTTTATGTTTAAACAGATACATATAGTGTTTAAAATAATGGTTAACTCGCTTTAACTAAAGTCTATATCATGTAAATAATATGTTATTGTTTAAATCGAATGCTTTCACCGACATCACGATGAAGATGGGTACCTCCCGGTCATCGCTTAAAACATCTTTACGTATTTTTCTTAAACACCGCTGTCATTGTTTAAAGAGTAACTAGAGTATTGTTTAACTTTTTCTATTGTTTACACCGCTGTCATTGTTTAAAGAGTAACTTTTTCTTAAACACCGCTGTCACTGCTTAAACATATTTACGTATTTTCTATTGTTTACAACGACGCTCTTTTTGTTTCCCACATTGTTTGTTTTTTACTAGGTCTATGTTTAAATTTCGTAAGTTCACAACAAATAAGCTTTGTTTCGCTTTTATTTATAAAAAGATTTACAACATTTACAACATTTACAACGTCCCGCCCGGACTTTGGACACTCACGACTCGACTCGTATAACGAAAACAAGTGTCTCAGACATTCGAATGCTCACAACGGTCAGCATAACACGCGATCAACTTGAACCCGCATAACGCATCAACATTAAAAAAAGGTTAAACAACACACATTCATGAAAAACGACTATTAATCAATGTGTCATGGTCGGACTTAAACGAAGATCCCCGATAGTTAAACACGTAACGTAATAGTCAGTACAATCGACGTAATGTTCTTAAAATGGTAACTGTAAAGTCTCAAGTGATAAATATCAACCCTCGCTTTTAAAGGATGTTTCCCCGATCTCCTCCTCTAGAGAATCCTCCGCAATCACGAAATACGTGAAAAATTTCTTTTCTTACCCAAGTCGAAATGCTCGCTTAATTGCTCGCCTGCCATCCACCGACAAGAATCCTCCCAGATTCGTGCAATTATGAGAGCATTTCGACTTTCAAGGTGAAAAGATAGTTTAACTCATGTGCGATGATCATGGCTAAACGATTCTCAAGATAAGGAAGAAGGTTCACGAAACATCCTTTCTGTAGACAGAGTGGTCATTCATGGGAAGAGGAGGACGAGGAGGAGGAGGAGGATGACGAGGACTGACGTAGGAGTGGTTGTCCATGGGGAGGGTTCTTTCTCGGGTTATTTATGGTGTGAATCCACAGGCAGTCGACTCTTCATATCCGAGAAAAAGTTAAACGACAGATGTGCCGACATCGATCGATGAGAACGAACGGGTGTTCGGAAAATTATGTTACGCGCATAAATTTTAACGCCACATTAATTTACGCATCGGATACCATAACCTCTGCCACCGCCACGTCCACCCGCCAAAGAATTCAGATCAAACGAAAAAGATCACCGTTTTACGCAGAGATTTTGAGAATTTACACGTTAATATGAATAGTTATACATGTAAAGATAACGTTAAACCTGAGATGGGAAGTATTACACCTGATATGACAATTATTAAACATATTAGTAAAATATTTAAACGGATAATAGCAAAATAGTTAAACATTATTTAAAATGTACAAATAGATAAATTAAACTAGAAGAATCTTACAACGAAAATGAACTCGCTTTCAAACGGAGATTTGATAATGGCATATGCTCTTTGGCAATAAAATCGAATACACCAATTTGAAGTTTAAGTGCACTTGACCAACCGATGGAAATCAACTTCATTTCCGTCGAGAAACCGATTTATATATTTCGGTACGATACCTCTCACCTGCACTACCACACAAATGAGTCGCACATAATAAACTCCCTCACCGAATGGTCACAAATCATGACAGCACGGTAAGAGATTCTCACCAGACACGCAAACTTCCAGAATCAAGTCGAATAACTCAAACGAGCGAAATGGAGGAGACAACTAAGATGTAATGTAACTCCTATGCATCGTTTATCGAAAGCAGTGCTCGGTGTCAATATGAATTCGTTCCTTTTCCCACCATTTTCAAGGCCAAAAATGGGATTTCACAACATGGACCCATTTGAATTGGGCTGTAGTAGGAAGTAAACACCAACTAAGTGTCGTCCGGTGTAAAAGTAGGAGGGGTTTTTGGAAGTTTTGAAAATTATTGGTGAATTTTCATAATAATAATAATAAATAATCAAAAAAAATAACACACAACAATAATAATAATAATACAATAATAAGAAGAAGAAGAAGAATGGGAATGATAATATTAAATATAATAAAAATAAATAAGGTAAATTATGTATTAATTAATAATAATAATAATAATAAAATAATAATAATAATATGAAGAAGAAGAAGAAGAAGAAGATGAAGAATAAGAAAAATAAAATAAAGAAAATAAATTAAAATAAATAAATTAGAAAAGAGCAAGAAAAGGAAGTATAAGATGAGGAAAAATATAGTAGAAATAAGAATAACATAAGAGTAAGAAAAATGAATAATAATAACAATAAATAGTAAAAAGAAGCAAAGAAGCAAGAAAAGGAAGAGGAAATAATAAATAAATACAAATAAATAATAATAATAATAATAATAATAATAATAATAATAATAATAATAATAATAAACAAAGATGAAATAAAGAATAGTAAGAAGAATAAGTAATATATGAACAAATAAATAATGACAAGAATAAGTAGAATATATGAAAAATATAATAATAATAATAATATGATACAATAAGATAATAATAACAATAATAATAATAATAATAATAATAATAATAATAATAATAACAATATAGAAGAAAGAAGAAGGAAGAAGAGATATTAAATATGACAAATAATTAACAATAATAGTAATAAAAAGCAATAGTAGAAGAAGAAGAAAAGAAGAAGTAAAACGAGTAATAAATCAATAAGAAAAATTAATAATAACAAATACAAGAATAATAAGAAAAGAATATATTCATATATGAAAATAATAATTACAGTATGAAGAAGAATAGAAGAAGTAAGAAGAAGATGATAAATAAATAATATAAATATATAAGAAGCAAGAACAAGAAAAAGAATAATATATAAATGACAATAATAACGACAAACTCGATAATAATAAGAAGAAGAAGAGGAAGTGCAGAAGAAGTTAGCATTTAATCATTGATAGTCAAGATACATCGTAGAAAACACAGACAAAGACAGTCGGAAGCATAGCAAGGAACTGAAGACAAGAAAGAAATTGCATACAAATAAGAATCAATATATAAATACTAATAAATAAATAAAGTAAGAAGAAGAGTGCGTACATGCTAAACCTGTCAATAGGATAAATAGTATCAAGAAGTTGGAGAAGAACAAGAAATAGAAGAAGCGATAATAAATGAGAAGAAGAAAGCACTACATACTAATAAATATGATAATAATAATAATAATAATAATAATATATAAGATAATAATAAGAAGCAGAAGAAGAAGAAGAAGAGAAATAGATATGATAGAAGAAGTTAGACAAATAAATATTAATAATAATAATATTAATATTAATAATAGTAACAAATAATTATAAGAAAGTAGAAGAAGCAGTGAGAATAAATATAATGAAAAATAATGAAAAATAATAAACAAATAAGATAGTAATGATGATAATTAATTAATTAATTATAATGTAAGAGAGGAGAAGAGAAGCAGAAATATAATAAAATATGAAAAATAATAATGATAATAATTAAATAATAAAATAATAAGAATAAGAATTAGAAGAAGAAGAATAAAAATAAGAAAAGAAGTAGGTAAAAATTAATAGTAAATAAATAAGAAGAACAAGAAGAAGAAGAAATATATATAAATAAGAAATTGATTATTAATATTAAATAATAATAATAAGAATAATATATTTAGAAAATAATAATAATAATAATATAATAATAATAATAATAAGAAGAAGAAGAAGAAGAAGAAGAAGAATAAGATGAAAGTTAAGAATATAAATATAATAAAAAGTAATAAATAATAATGACAAAGAAAAAACAAGAACAAGAAAAAAAATAATATATAATAAATAATAATAATAATAATAATAATAATTATAATAATAATATAATAATAAGTATAATAAGAAACATAAGAAGAAGAAGAAGAAGAAGAAGAAGAAGAAGAAGAAGTGGAAGAAGAAGAAGAAATATAATAAAAAATAAGAAAAATAATAAATAAACAAATAATAAGAAGAATAAGAAGAAGCAGAAGGAATCGGAAGAAATATAATAAAATAAGAAAGTAATAAATAAATAAATAATAATGAGAATAAGAAGGAATACACAAAATATGAAAATAATAATAATAATAAATA
>NC_052471.1:2498335-2733390 GCF_009730915.1 Dioscorea cayenensis subsp. rotundata | reverse complement strand
TCACATGTATTGGTTGGTCAACGAAAACAGCTGTTTGGAACTCTTTTAAGGAGAGAGAGCTAAAGATGTCATAGTCTTCTTTAAGGATATGGTCTGTACAATAAAACAACTTATCATTCATTCATCATTCATTCAATGCCCCTTCAAATTGATCCATCTTCTGAAGATCACATTTGAACTCTTCTATGTATACATCCTTTCATGATCTAGAATTGAAATCAATTCCATTTGGATTTCATGCATTGCATTCGCAGCTATTTCGAGTTACTTCCTTGTATTTACCATTCATTATGATTTGCTCTGTTTAGGTTTGTTAGAAATGAGTTTATTAATATATCTATTTTTAACAAAATGGGAAGCAAATTTAATTGTAGCTGATGACATAAAAGTTTATTGCCAAGATTATAATATACTTCCTCAATAAAACACAAATATTTTGGTGTAGCAGACGCCACGTAAATGATTAAACATTACCAGAGTATCGTATCATAAGCATCAAAATAAATAATAGTTAAGTCATCACATCAATGATGAAGTTCTTTTGCTCAAAGCATGAACAAGATTTTAAAATTAAAATTAGATATTTGAAAAACAAGGCCTCACCTCAATGCCTTCAACCGATAACTATTTTTTTCGCTAATCTAGTCTCTTCATTCTTCCGCATCAACAAGAGTAGCATGAACATACTAAAAAAAAAAACGCTGATTCGAAACTATTCAAGCGTATACTTCAATTACATGACCTCGGATTATATTTTTATCACGTGATTCAATCATCCATGAATTCATGCCTATATAAAAAAAAAAAAAAAATGGTTGCAATTAGTATTAAACCAAAAAAAAACAGCTAGCTAGTAAATAAAAAAAGCTAATTATTAATGAAATAAATGTAATTTCCATTCTCTTAAATTTTAGAATCTTTATCTCAAATACACTACATCTATCAAATATATATATATATATATACGAAGAGATAGCTTTTGAATGGAGTTTGGCCTTAGCCAAACCATATCTCCCAAGCAAAGCATCAACAACCCTCTTCACATGGAGTGGTAGGGCATTAGACATTACTATAGATTGTTGGAAAACCCATTCATTCCAACTCAAATCCATTACACATATATATTATTATTATTATTATTATTATTTACTTGTTTTTAATGGCTGTATACTCTAACAAATATGGGTAAAATACTAAAAGCCTTTCTCTCAGTAGAATTTTTTTAAAATATATAATTAAGTCGCTTGTTTATGTGACCTATGCCCCTATTAATCTTTGAACCAACTGATTCCATTTATATTATTATTATTATATAATTTTTATTAATGTTGATGACTTTTTATTTAAGAGATCATTAAAAAGACAAACAGATTATTATATAATTTTATATATTTTATAATTAATTATTTTATATTATTTTTATATAATATAAACCTTAAAAAATTAGTTGCATGTTGAAAGCTAGTATTACAATATATTTAGTTTTGGTAGAGGCAACATCGTATACAAATGCAGAACGTCTTTGATTGTACTAAATATTTAATTTTAAGAGTAACTTTTTTTTATTTCCAAAATTTCAAAATATATTTATGATTATTTTAGTTTTGTCTTTTGTTACGTTTTTCATAGCATTTAACGTTAGATCAAATCGAAACACAAAGCTATATATAGTCATTGTCATCAAACCACTAATTTTCTTTGATCTTTGTCACTGGTTAGATATTAACTTGCATATATCCTTATGATTTTGTAGAGATTAAAAATATCTGTGGCTTAGTCACCATGATCTCTTTTACGAGGAGGAACTAATTTTCTCAAAGTTTTATATACTTAAATAAATAAATAAAAATTATAAGAAAATAATATCTTGAGTGAATATTTATTAAATAGTCATAATATTCGAATTTTTTCTCCTCAATAAATTCACCAATAAAAAAGGTGTTATATAATTAACTCTCACAGTACACATACTATCATATGAGAAAATTTAATATATTTCCTACACATTTACTATTAATTCCCTTGATATTTGTTTGGTTGTCAAAAAGGAGGCCACAAAAGTCAAATTATTTAATGTACAAACATTAGAGCCTAATCACATGATGTCATATGGCACTTTAGAATTTTCATTAATAATCATACATTATTCAATAATCTAGCCAAATGTTTAACCAATATTTATATTAATTTTTCTTCTTTTGACCAGTATAAATCCTTAGGTAGTTGCATTTATCTCCTTTCTCTTCCCAAATTCAGAGTTGTCAGAATAAAAATATAAAAAAAAACATATATATATATATATACACACCCCTGACTAAACATGTAATTCCTGATATACCCTTAAAAAATTAGAGAAATGTAAATATGGCCCTATAAACATTGTACATGTATATCTATAAGCCCTTGAAATTTTTAGATTATTGCAAATCTGCCAGTGGGTCTAGCGTTTACACGGTGTAATATGCAACAAAAATATGAGAAAAAAATTGTGAGAGTTCACGAATATACTTTTATAAAAATATGAACACTTTAATAATATATATATATATATATCAAAAATAGGTATGTTGGTTTTGTAGACATTTGTTTTGAAAATGATAATTTTTTTGTTTTGATTTTTGAGTGAAGATTTAACTAATGTTAATATATATATGACAATACATCAACGGTGGACATCACAGAAATAGATTTTGATGATTATGATTTGTTGAGGTACTGTGCTAAAATTAATTGAATGATTTAGATCAAAATACTGCACACCCCACTTTTCATTGTTCTTCAGTTTATAAGCACAATAATACTCTTTAGTTAAACAGTGGTTACCGTTGAATTTCAATTCAACAATAGAAGATAAATATTCGTAGATATGAAATCTACGCATATTGGTAGAAAACTTGGTTTGTATATATATATATATATATAGCTGTGTAAAAATTATAATTTTATACACAGCTATATATATATATATATGCAATTCCGTACTTTTGTAAGAGTATACACAAATATATATTCTAGTTATTGGTGAACTAGAATATATACCATTTAATCAAAATTTTAGGTTAAACAGGGGTATGAATAAAACAATACTGAAATATAAGGGTATATAAGTAATTCTTCCGCAAGAATAAGAAAATACTAATATTAAAAAAAAACAATTTTGGTCACGTTGACAATAGTTTATTGCCTTTTGAAGGATAACAACGTTTTAGAAACATGATATTTTTAAATATATTTATTTATATATTTATGAACACTTATTTAACCATTTTTTTTTTTGTTACCAAGTTTGACATATTCACAGTAGAATCACAGGACAACGTGGGACATATTCATGCATCCATGCAAAGATGGTCATTTGATTCATCACGTACGAATAATAAATTTTTATCTTGAGATGTGACTTTTGAATTTATTTCTACGATATGTCAATAAATATTTATAAATTTATATATATTTATAAATAGTCATGAAATATTTATAGTATGTATATTTCATTTTAATCACATAATCATTTGACTTTTTAATTTATTTTTCAGTCTTTATTTTTAAATATTTTTTTTGCTGATCCCGTATTATCAATATTTTAAAAGAATGCCAAAAAATAATTTTATTACTAGGGTTTCACCTCTAAATTAATGCAAGTGTAATGGTGCAGGCACAAATGCGCTTAAAAAATAAAATAGGGGGTATTTCATAATTTTATATTGATTTTGATTTAAAAATAAAAATTTTAAAAACAAGGGGATGTTCTAGAGATTTAATAAATATAACACATGTTTTTTAAAGAATTGAAATAGTTGAACGTACATGTTGTTATTTTTTTCTTTTAAAAATAAAACAATTAATGCTTAGAAGTAACAAACAATTTATAAGACTAATTTGGGCACACACGGGATTACTTTTTTAATAGTAATATTATTATTTTTTCAAGGCCATGTTATTTCTCAGCAACTTCCAAAGATGTTATCAGTGAATAAATATTAATTTGAATGTGTGTATTTGGTCAATAAATATTTAATTAGTAGGACATGGCAACCTTATCCCAAACCTCAGGGTGAAAATTTGGAAAATTCCACAAGTCAATCATTTTCATGGTGTCAAAGTTTTTTCCTAAAAAAAAAACTTTTGAAAAAAAAAAATATTTTATAAGTTTTTAGTTTTCTTCCTTCCTATGTCCATGTTAATGTGGTTATTATACTTTGTTACTTATAAAGGCCTCACAAATTTATGGAATAATAGAAAATTTTAAATGTATATATTTTTTTAAATATAGATAAGTTATGTGTCAATGGCGAGCTCACACGTATAATTAATATCTTAATGTGTTTATATCCTTATTTTACATGAGTTCAAGTTTGAACCCATTTCATTGACAGGATACAAATATTATATGTGGGGGATTGTTGCAAATAGACCAATAAGTCAATTGGCATAGAAATTTAAAACTCAAAAATATATATTTGAAATTTGAATGATGTGCACGGGAGGGTAATTTTATATTTAAATAAATATAAATAAAAATATACTAAAATAGAAACAAAGTACATTTTCACTTCTATCAAATTCTCAAACATTTTGTATTTAAATATAAAAAACAATATTTAAAAATATATTTTAAAAAAATGCATTTGTTTCACTTACAAGAAATAAAAAAACACGCTAACATTAAGAAAATAATATACAATATTTAAAAAAATAATTTGGATTTTTTAAAATTATTTTCACATTTTTTTAACCAAATAACTAGATGTATTGATATCATGTTTTTTTATAGTAAATGTTTGTATTTTTACGGAAGAAATGGGTTCAAACATGACAAGATTACGGGTGGATTGAGATAACACTTTGTTTGTATAATTATTCTTAAAAAAATTTATATATATATATATATTAAAAAATTTATTAAAATTTATATATATAAGTTAAGTAATTAATCCATATTTCTTAAACAGGGTGATCCAACAATATATATATATATATATATATTAAAAAATTTATTAAAATTTTAATTTAATTTCATAAATTATTGAACATTTATTAGGGTTGTGCCTAAAAAAATCATCCAAATATTCAGAACGGCGCACGATAGCAGTGACCACAACTGTATTAACTTTTTGTCGCATAGTACACGTGTACGTTAGAGAGTGGAGGCCGGCTGGATTCGAAGCCGGATTCGTGCATCGAGATGAGAACTTTGATCCGAGAAAAACACTAATCTCGAGATAGAATGGACGGTGGATACACGAGGACTGAACAGGGTATAAACGTAAATAGCGACGTAGCCAATCTTATCCGACACGGCTCCTTGGACGGACCGTTGGGGCGTGACACGAAACGTGAATGAGGGGCTAACTTTTTTTTCACTTAAACCCTTAGTTTTATTTATTTTTTCATTAAATTTTTGACAAGTCCTTGAGAAGATGAGAACTATGAAAAAGTCCTACTGAAAGCCTGTATATATTTTATTAGTTAAACAATTGTTGCACTAGTGTTATAATTGAGATGGTTTGGTCAATAAAAAAACAGTGATTAATCCGATTTTAGATTTTATTATTTTATTTTATCAATATAAATTCTGTTTAATAAGTGGTTTTATGATTTGATAAAGTAATAGACCTACAACTATAAATATATTTATTGGAACAAGATAAATATTAAAATTTTTTTAGTAAAAAAATTAAAATTACTGGAATAGTTGTGAACTGAGGGTAAATTTTAGGGTAAATTTACAAGGGCTTAAAGATATTTTTGTCTCTTCCTTCATTGTTCTAAAAAAAAAATATGTAATTTTATACTTATTTTTTAAAATAAATATTTTGTATATCTAGAGGGTTATACAACATTAAATCCTATATTTTCATGCTTATAATAATATATATTTATATTCAAGTATTAAATTATTTATTTTATTTCCCATATGAGTGATTTATCAATTTTTTTAAAAATTATTTCTTCACAATACATATGATTTACAATATCACCTCAATATTTACCTCTTAATAAAAGTAAAATAAATCATGTGAAAATTAATTTCAATTTCTTCATGACTTGCAAAGAAAAAAAATCAATAATTTCTTATTGAAAAAAAATTATAAATCCATGACAATTTCAAAATATTTCAAAACATTTGAATTTCCCATACAGAACCTGATTTTTCAATACACTTTTTTTTTGTCACTATATTTTATCTCCTCAATTTATTTTATTTTATAACATATACTCCTTGTTTAATATTTATAGGTTTCACTTAATATGTTATATTTTCCTATTTAACATTATGAGTTTTCGCTTAAAATTTGATGTTCCCTTATAAAATTATGTGTTTTCGCTTAAAAATTAAAAGTCAATTCTGTCAACATCAGCTACTTTTATATCAACGTCGGTTATTTTTTATGTTCAAAGGTACAAAAAAGAAGGACCCTCTAAGAATATTGAAAATTATGGGTTTTTTGTTTGTGTGAATATCTAAACTTTAGAGAGATTATTTGTTCAATGCAAGTTTCATATTTACCAATGAGTCCTCGATAGAAATCAATTGGGAGTATAGAACATTCCACAGGGGTGAAGATCAAAAACAAAAAAATAACAGGGATCTAAATGAAAAACGGTTGAAAATTCCACTATAAATATAAATATAAATATAAATATATATACACCCTGGATCTCTCTCCTCAATCTCATCTCCCACGGCCGAGTCCCAGATCCTTCCCGATCTACCCCTCCTTCTCCCTCCCAAACTCTTCTCTCCGTTCTCTCTCTTCTCTCTCTCTCTCTCAAGCACGTGCGAGAGGAGGGCGTGGTGGTGGACCCCATCGCTGGCCTCTGCTTGGCTGGCCCTGAGCTCGCGTTGTTTGGTTTTATATAGCTTTTTCTCCCGGGGGCCTTGAACAGAAGAGTATCTCCCAACCAGAGAACCGACGAGGTACCAGAGAGCTTCTTCTCTCCGGTGGCATCACGAATTGATGACATTTGGGCGGTGTTTCTGAGAAATTTCCATCAAATTGGTGTCTTTTTGAGTGCCCTTTGTTGGATTTGATGGATCTCTAGATCTGAGGCCTTTGCTTGCTGATTAACTGGGGTTCTCGTTGATTTCAATCGGTTGGACTCCAATTTGAAGAAAAAGGTTGGTTTTTTATTGTTTCTTGGGTCTTTAATGGTGGAAATAGGGTTTGGTGTTTCTTGTTTGACATTAGAATAGGGGATTGGTCTTTTGGATTTGGTTTTTTGATTTCGGGGTGTTGTCGGCGTGCATAGATTGATTGATTGGGATTTGTTTTTTTTCTCTTTTTTTTGTTTCAAGGGCTTGAGCGAGCTGGGGTTTCGATCTTTGTTGTGGAATCTACTGGATTTCGCCGATTGGAATTGGTTGCTAGGTAAGGAATGGATGCCGATCTTTGGTTTGTGTGTTGAAATCGTACGATTGGCATCATAAGATTTTCTAGGAATCACCTTTGACCGGATAAACAATAAAAGATTCAATCTTTACTAAGGTTTTTATTCTTTTCTATATAGGAAAGGAGGAAAGGAAAGCTAGTTCCTTTTTTTGTCATTTCGGACGCCATTGTAGAGGTTGGGATAGATGTTGAGAACTCGGAGGCGGGTGTGGGTGAGATGAGGGATGTTATCGGGGTTGATGAACTTCCTGCGGGCCTGCTTTTGGCCGTCATCCGAACGCTATGTCCACACAGGCTCCGATGCTTCCGGGCGGCAGGACGGGCTGCTTTGGTACAAGGACTCGGGACAGCACTTGAATGGTGAGTTCTCCATGGCTGTCGTTCAGGCAAACAACTTGCTTGAGGACCAGAGCCAGATCGAATCCGGCCCATTGAGTACCCTTGAGTCTGGACCTTATGGAACTTTTGTTGGGGTCTATGACGGGCATGGTGGACCGGAGACGTCCAGATACATCAATGATCATCTCTTCTATCACCTTAAAAGTAAGTTTGCAATGATTGTTCCTGGTTAGAATTGATGTATCTTTCCATTAGTTTGGCTGTGTTCATTGAATTGTGAACATGCATGAGATATTGGATAGTACACTGCAACTTTTCTGGTGGAGCAATCATTAGTCTTTTCCAGCTATTAGTTCATGGAACTTATACAAGGCTGATGTGGTTCTTTTCCTTATGTTGTTTGGTGCTGTTGAGATTTTAGTTATGTTGTGATTTATGGTTGCCAGTGTCTCTTTGTACTGAAGTTTGTTTTCCTGGTTGCATTTGGTTTTGGCTTCATGTATCACTGACTCGTGAGGTAGTAACCTATTTTAAGTATCCTCCTTTGTGTTTAAACAAGAGGGCCTGTGCTTGGCAGGATTTGCAGCTGAGAACCAGTCGATGTCAGCTGATGTGATACGGAAAGCATATCAAGCAACTGAAGAGGGTTTCCACACACTGGTTACCAAACAATGGCCCATGAAACCGCAGATTGCAGCTGTGGGTTCTTGCTGTCTAGTTGGGGTAATTAGTGGTGGAACGCTGTATGTTGCTAACCTTGGAGATTCCCGAGTTGTTCTGGGAAGGCTTGTCAAGGCAACTGGGGAAGTTCTGGCTGTCCAGTTGTCAGCAGAACATAATGCAAGTATTGAGTCTGTCAGGCAGGAATTACAATCATTGCACCCAGATGATTCACACATTGTTGTCTTGAAGCATAATGTTTGGCGTGTAAAGGGACTCATTCAGGTACTAGCTCTTCGTCTTTTGTTGTTATTTTTGACTTCCCCATGCTTATACTTAGCTATTTATTTCTCTTGCCATGACCATTTCAGAGGGTAAATGCGCATTCACTACATTGCACTTTCAGTCTGGTTTGTTTGTCATTCTTCTTAAATGAGTTGCCACATCTTGTTGGAAATATATTTTACGCCAAAACAAGATAACTTGCTCATTGTTTACTTGGTTATGTGAAGCATTTTATTTATAGATGAACTTTTTATGTAAGGAAATATCATTATTTGAGAATCTAGATTATCACTTGTGAATTTCATGTGCGCTTTTAATATAATGCTATTACATTTACCTTCTTACTTGTTTATCTTTTATTTCATTCAACTTGTTAATCCTTTACTGGAATATGGGCTTTATAGCTATGATAATTTCTCTCTTTCTTTTCACATTGGCATTTATTTTAAGATTGCCTCTAATTGTTAAGTACAAATGTCTGTTGTTTTCATCTTGCACTGTAGCAAGGTTTTATTCAATGTTGGAAAGTGGAACCGGATCTGATTGTTCATGCTCTTTTAATGCTTTGTTTTCTTTTTATATTTAGTTATTTGTCCACTATTAAGGGAATTGTTAAGCCTTATGGGGAAGTAGGCTGGCTGACTACAGCATTCAATGTCGTAACCTATATTTGTGATGATTTTATGGGATGCGATGTATTATAAGTGTTAAGGTGATAATATAATTGTGAAACCATTTCTGGCCGAGCTTAGTGTTGCAAACCTTAATGGAATCACTTTCATACCTTGTAACTCATCATTTATGAGCCGGATTGGCCAAGTTTTTTGGTGGCTGGGAGTGATGTCATCCAATTCATTTGAGTGGCTTATTCCACATTTATAGACTTTAAGACTTTTGCCTGTATAGATCATATTGCATATATTATTGCTTCTAATTGTTTGCCGAGGTTTGTTGTCCAATGGTGACATACAGTTGAAGCACATTTTCTCTAGTTCATGGTTACCATCCTTATTGGGCTGCTCTTATCACTGTCGGGGGCAAGGTGAAGCAAAATTTGTTTCATCAAACTGCAGCAGCACAATGGAGCTGCTGTTAGTCATGTTTTCAGATATACTTGTGACCTCCATTTTAACGCAAGCCTACCAGATACATTTGTGAGTTCCAAGCTTAATGGATTGATTGTATGTTGTGTTTAGCCAGATTTTGACCCTGTCATCAGGTTGTCATGGATGAATTTCTTCTCTTGGTGCTAGAAAGTGAATATTGTGTGATGATGTCCAAGCTCTAAAGCTGCTATAATTTTTGAAAGGTCAAAATAGTTTGAGAAGTTTGGAATTGCTGATACTAGATCATAGAAACAAGGGTCTCTGCTTTTTTTACCTTCTATGGGTACAACTATGGTATCCTCCCTCTCCTTGTTTTCATGGAACTGTAGAAAACACAATTGTCATTCCTACCATTAATCCTCTTTCCTCTTTCTACTTTGCTTCTCTCTTTGCTTTAGAATCTTTTGCGACCATTCCTCCTATTGCATCCATTTATGACTGGGTGTTTTTGGGGTCTAAATGGTCAATTATCTTGTGTCTTCTCAACTTCTAGTTCACCTTTTATTCAGAAGAATGCCTACAAATGGCAATGTGAAGTGCCAACATCTGTTTTGTACATCTTCTGATTATTATTTTCCGCAGGTTGCTGCTATTATCAGCCAACATCTGCTGCTTATTTGCAAAAATAGCAAGATCCAGAGCTCAATTTGGCCAAGTTTCATATGGTTCTTTCTTCTGCATTTATGTTCTTCATTTCTTGATTATGTTCACCCCTTTTTTCCTTTTGTTATTCATATTATATGGTAATCTTTGAAGTGGACGTGATCTTAGAAATGATAATGGCAGTATTGAAAATGGTTAAGAAAATTTGGTGGCTGGTTCAATAAATTGTATGGATTATTCTTGAGAAAGTTGGGCTTTTAATTTGTATCTTCTTTGTGAAGCAGTGAAGCCTTTCATTAAGGGGAATTCCATAAGTGGATAGCATTTGTAATGTGAAATCTCTCACAAAATGCATTGCGTACCTATGGTTCAGACCTACAACAAAATAAATTTAAAATTTAATAATGTATTAAAATATTTCAAATTGACTAATTGGAAGAAATAAGTTCTTAGAATCAGCATGACAAACCATTAGACTATGCCCTTTTAAATTCAGGTTGATATTAAGTGTTTCTGCCTTTCTCAATCATAAACAGCTGATGTAAATTGTCTATTAACACACGACTGGCTTTTCTGTGATTATACTTGTGTTGTTAGTGGTTTTAGGTGTTTCCGCTATGATTATTGGATAATCATGTGCCCTTTTATAGGCCAGGGAGGAAATTAATGGGCTCTGCTTTTGTAAAAGCCATTTTTTTTGGTCTGAAACTAGAGACGAGATTAAGGAGGCACTAATTTTAAAGCTTGACAAATTTGGCTGTTGAGAGAAGGTGGAAAGAGAAGTTTCTTTAAAATTGCCAAATCAACTTACTCGCAGTTTTGGCAAATGAATGACTAAAATGCGTGAGTTGTTTTTCGCTGCCCAGATATTTCTTGGAATATGCACTGCTCCAAACTTTTAAGGTGATATTTGTAGGTTGCCACACTACAAGGGGGTGATCTTCCTTATAATTCTTTTTTACTCTTTGTTACCCAGGCAGTCCATCTTGATCGGTCAGATATTTGGAATAGCCTTTTATGCTGATAGTGGACTCCATTGCTGAGAACATCCAAGCTTCAGAACTTTGTTGACCATCAAAGTCAAAAGTTAATGTCTGCTGTAATTTGTTGCTAAATGGTTGCCAAACCAGAACCATTAAAAAATATTTATTTTGTTTTTCAATTGATCGTTATTCTTCTTGCATATCAAATTTGCTTGAATTACTCATTCATGATATGACTTTATTTTTAGGCTATGCTCTTGAACAAATGTTATGATCATGCAGGTTACAAGATCAATTGGTGATGTATACCTAAAGAAGACTGAATTTAATCGGGAACCGTTGTTCGCAAAATTTCGTCTACGTGAGCCTTTTAAAAAGCCAATACTTAGTGCTGAACCATCAATTTCTGTGCAAGCACTACAACCTCATGATCAATTTCTTATATTTGCATCTGATGGGCTCTGGGAACACCTGAGCAACCAGGAAGCTGTTGACATTGTTCAAAACAATCCCCGCAATGTAAGTTCCTCATCTTTATTATGTTGGTTACACTATTGGTAGCATGAAATTTTTAATTTTTGCAGATTGATTGCCTCTCATATACACCATCACTTTTCTGTTTTTATATATGTTAAACCTTGAAAATTAATTAGTGGTCCATGAAACAGCCGACTTACTGTTATCTTAACTTCTTTAATACTGATTACTGAATGATCTGGTTTATATATATATATATATATATAGATACCGGTGCCCAGAACATGATTTTTGGAGGAAGAGCATTGTAGTAAAACATCTTGTTTCTAAAATATTTAAATTATATTAAAATTTTAAATTAAAGCAAAATGAGATTTGTAGAATCATGAAAATTAAGATATCTTTCAGAAAAAAAAAGAAGAAAGATATGGAAGAATCAAGATAATGAAAAAAGATTATGGAGTCTAAAAACACAAGGTGAATTCTAAAAGTTGAAGATTATGATTGAAATCAAAGAAAAACTAGAATTGAAAGGAGACAAATCATCATGATGTATCTAGTGCATCTACACCCTAGGATATACATCTGAGTATGGGCAAGGATTTTTGTGTACTTATTTCCTTGAAATGGTGATTTATCTTTGCAATTAAACTGATTGTTGCGCAACGTTCTACCAAAACCTTTTTTATTTTAAGTTGAATACGACATTTTTTTAATGTTTTTTGGGTCAAACCCATTAATTATCAGTTCATATTCCGTGAATATCTAATGTATATATTGTGCTTTGTTGTTGCAATTGCGATACTATGAACTACTGACACTGAAAATAGCCATGGGCAAGTGTCACAAATATTAAACCATTGTTAGTGGCTGCTATCGTTCTTCTAGTTTATGAATCAAATCACAAAAATTCATGGCTCATGATGATCAATTCAGTGAAGCATGGTTATACATAAAATTGCTATAATTCTTTGTTGTTTTTATAGTCAAATGATAAAACTCATTGCCTCCCTTTCCTGCATGCATTTGAATAGTTAGAAGTCACTTATAAATATGCCAAGAAATCCTGCAGGGAAGTGCTCGGAGGCTTGTGAAAGCAGCACTGCAAGAAGCGGCAAAAAAGCGTGAGATGAGATACTCTGATCTCAAGAAGATTGACCGTGGTGTCCGTCGGCATTTCCATGATGACATCACGGTCGTAGTCGTGTTTCTTGATTCGAATCTTATAAGCAAGGCCGGTTCATCCAAGGGCCCGCCACTCTCACTGAGGGGCGGCGGGATCACTCTGCCTGCAAACTCTCTTGCACCATGCACTCCACCCGCAGAACTCGGAACATGATGAAGCTAGCTCATCTCGGCTCGGCTCGGCTCGCCTCCTCTTTTCGCTCTGTTGTACTAAATTAAGTAGTTCGTCAGACAGACTTCCATGACTGTGCTCTCGTCGATGTTTTCAGGGAGCAGCTTTGTATTTGCTTCAATCTACCAAAAGTGTAACATTGGTATGCCGAAAATTATTAGTTTTCTTCATGTTTATGCTGCTTGTGGAAATGCTAGACTGGTGTTTTTAACCCTTTTCTGTTTGTCTTAAGTAGCATGCAGCGAAGAAAAGCTTCATTCAAAAGATAATTCCAGTTTTTATTTCTTCTACTGAGCATTGACTCCATTCACTCTGTAAATTCACTGGAACGCTGAACTTTGCCATGAATGTAATTGTTCTTGTGTTTGGTTTCATTTGATTTGATTTTATGTGGGCTAATCTTGTGTATTGGTGAGCTGGTTTGCCCTGATCTTGTTAATGAAGAGCCTGCAGGATGTGGTTGGAGTAGTTTTTAAAGATGTCAACGGGGCGGGAATTCATCGGGATATATTTGGGATATATTTTCTGGTCATGGTTCAGAAATTATATTTCCATCCCCGAACTTGAATACGGAGAATTTTTTTTCTCATTCCTGTAGGGATTTTTTGGATTTGGAGATTCTCAGACTTTAATTAATAAATTAAAATATTATTATTTAAAATAAAATTTATAAAATATTTACTAAAACTACTATAAAAATTTTTAATAATTGAGAAACTCATTTACAAATACTACCTAACACAAAATACCAACACAAAATACCAACAGACACTCACTAATAAATTATTTGCAAAATTTAATTTTTTTTTTAAAAAATATAATATAGTTAATATAAGTTTAGAATTTTATTTAATTTTTATACTAATTCTCATTTAATTATTAATAATTTACTAAATAAATAAATAAATATATAGTTTTTTTTCAATTTTTATTTAGATATTTTTAACATAAAATTATATATATATATATATATATATATATATATATATATATATATATATAATATTTAAATTAAATATTTAATATCTCGGAGCCGGAGCGAGAAGGGTATTCTCCGACCCTGGCCCCAACTCTAAAAAAATTTCATGACCTCAATTCTAACCGGACAGAGAATCGGGTTCTCTATTGGGACCGGGATCCATTGACACCCCTAGAAGTTTTGAGGGGATGACAAGCACGACCCACAAACACACCTGCCCATAACAATTGGTTTTTTTTTTTTTCAACATCTTGGTAAGTCAACAGAAACAATTTGCACGAACTTTCCTTCTCTGTTACTTTGAAAACTGTTTTACCCGTTTCTCTGAGCTCAGTGTGTCATTATCAAAAAACAAAAAAAATGAGAATGATGACAATAAAAAAAGGTCATCTCCAAAATGAGCAAAAAGTAAACTAAGGATTCACCTTCAACAGATGATATTTTACATCCTAACTTATTCTTTGCTAAATAATACAATTTCCTTTTTTTTAACAAAAACAAGGGAGCGATACCACCAAATGATCGAGGCTGAAGTACAATATATATATATATATATATATATATATAAGGAACTCAGACTTTCCATTCTTCCAAAAATGAGGTGACTCTGAGCACCAAACAATCAAGAACAAGAAAAAAAAAAAAGATGATGAATGTATACTACAGTCAGCCAGCAGGGGATGTTCGCGCAACAGGAGGGAGCTGAACATCGTCCAGATCTCCGGGATAGGGCGACCAAAGACCTAACCCTCCCCGACTCTCCTTTAAACCGCTACTATTCTTTTTGAACTCATCAAGGGATTTAACCCACTCGACGACAGAGGAATGCTCTCTTGTGTGTGCATATAGCATGAATAGCGAGTTATATTCACAGTTAGGGAACATGAAGAATTTGAATGCATCTCCTAACCTATACACAACGTAGCCGAAACTGAGCTGGTCCCTTGGTGTGAAGAGGTTGACCTCGTTAAACCAGAGACAACTGAATAGATTGGTCATTGTTGTGTGCTCCCGTATAAGGACAGCTCCCTCTGGCACATCTGTGTTTTAATTATGCATGTGTAGTTAGAATCATTGATCAAGAAGAATTCGGAAGCTATTTGTGTGTATCTAAGGTATATGCTTTTCTTACCACTGATTGTCCTTTTATTTGGACTCCAAGGCTCCATCCCCTCGTACCGGTAAATTTTCATGTGCAAGTCAATTAAAGGTCGTGCGTATCGCTTCCTTCGTTTGATCGAATCGGCCTCCTCATATATACTTCGGTGATGTTTATGACATGCTACTGCAAATGTGTGCTTCCCTCGCCAAAGATATCTATGAAAATTCAGGCAGGTTAGAAAGTCGTGGCATAACTAAATTAACTCAACATAGTAGACAAAAGAGAAGGCACCTTTCAAGAATAAGCAATGGATCAACGATCAGCTCCATTTTGCCATCGATCCAAATGCTATACCAAGCTTGAGGAAATAATCTATGGGTCAATATCTTAGGAACCTTCCCGTTCCTTCTAGGCTCGTCATATGGAGGGTTATGCAATGCTACAAGGCGCCAGATGCCAACCCATTTCCCCCCATCTGGATCCTCATGCACAGTGACATTTTGTTTGATGAAATCAAGGGATACTTCATCCACCACCATTAGAAAGCAAAATAACTTCCGGGAACGATCACTAATGTTTGATGGTTGATGTGGAACATCATACCCATCAAAAATACCGGACGCAACTACAAACCTGCATCTTTTAACATATTTTACATCTATGGGATCCATATCTGCACCTCCATTTTGCATAAACCCACAATGCACCTGGTAGCAGACCAAGAGAGAAGCCAAGGAGAAAATTATCAATCCTTCGACAAAAGAAAGGAATATAATACCAGAAAGATAAAAGGTCTATAAATTTTGCACTAAAGACAGAAACGGAAGGTTTAACATAAACTTCCAACAAGATTTTTGTTTTCCCAAATCCTATGTATGGCTATACAATTGAAGAAAACTGGTTGACGAAAGAACATGAATAATTCCAAACATCCTCCTTTTACAAGCCCCAGCCATCAACATACATGTAAAAGCACTATAATTCAAAACTAAATAAATAAATAAAAATTGCAACTCACCTTCATTGTCGTGTTAAGTTTAAAGCTATTCTCCCTCTCTGTCCAACTTTGATGTCCACCAAATAGTGGAGGATTTGCTTTCTCATCCACTGTGATATATGACAACCTTTTAGGAATGGTATTAGGAGTTCTCCTTGGGATAACTATGGCCTCAGGATCATCAGCGAGAGGAATTGAGCAACCTACATAAAACAAAAAATGTGAGACCTTTGAGAAAGCTGGAAGTTGGAAAGAAAGAAGCTGTCCAATAATAAACTCACGATGTTGTGGTTTTGGTGACAGCCCGATGCTGTCTAACATATTGAGCACCTTGCTATCTTTTTTACACAAAGCTGCAGATAACACAACTCATTACAAACCATTTGAGATTAGAACAAATTATAAAGCAAATCAAATCTTCAAGTGTTTCAACAATTCAGCTTATTTAAGGAAAGGGGATGCTGTAATCATAAGCAAAGTTTCAAATTCATAAAAAGAGTAAACACTGGAAATGAAATATTGAAAGGCCAACATTTTTATAAGCACAAAACAACCACAGAAATGAATTCATCACTACTGCTATCTACTTTATACCTCCATCATGAATAACAATAAAACTAGATTTACTTGGTGCAAGTTGTTACCATTCAAAAAAGCCAAGCATAATTGATTCTGTTCATCTTCTTGTTAGACTAAATACAATGTAACACTCATACAAAGATCATTAACATCTGAAACAGTCATTAAATCCAAATATCAGTTTATGCACCAACACTCTAAAGCACAAGTGATTTAATGTTCTTTGATAAAAAAAAAAATAGTGATTTGGATTGAGGAAATGACAAGAAGGAAACTAGTTTCTAAAATGTTCATTTCATTTCATATTACTCAGTCCAAACAAGCGCTAAAAGAGGCTAAAATCTGAAGAAAAATAAAAATGAGATTATTCCGAATGGAAATGAAAGCACACCTGATAAGAATCTGATATTGGAACTACACGACCAAACATGAAATAACAGCGCGATAAGAATAAGCATCATCCAAACAATGGCCGACACAAAGACAAGCCGGACAAAGCCTCTCCTCCAGATCATCTTGATAGGGTCCTGTGCCGCCCTCCCCGGAGAAAAATCACCATCCTCCTCCTCCTCCTCTGCATTCAAAAAACACACAAACAAACCAAATCACACAATCTCCACCACCAAATCTAGAAATCCATCCAAAAAGAAGCAATCTTTCATTGTTTTCTAACCTTTATACCGCGATGTCTGGCTACTCCGATCCGTCCTGCGTGCCGCTCGCATAGACAGCGAGCGCTGCGCATCCGCCTCCATTGACACCCCTCGAGCTCAATTGGAAATGAATCTTGGAGATCAAGAACACATCTTTGGATCAAAAATTGAGAAAGTTTCCAGAATGGAAGGGATTTGGGTTTTAGGGATTGACGCTTTGGGGGAGATTGGGAAGAGTGAAGGGAGGGAAAGGGTTGCAGATCTGGGTGAGTGACGAAGCGAAGAGCTAAGGTTTGTTTTTGAGTATTATTTATTTTTTTGAAAGGATTATTAAAGCAATTAATTGTTTGTTTTGGACCTTTGATATGATGGATATTATTTATTTTTGAATTTTTTGGGCTTTTGTGTGAAAGATACAGGTATAATCACCAAAATAGTCCGTGTACTTTTCTCTCTCCCTTTTCCCTCTACTCAGAAATGCTCCCGATCAGTCCCTCTATTTTTAAAAATATACCCACTTAGTTAAAAATGCTCCCAACGAATCTTTCTACTTTTAAAAATATGCCCACTTAGTTAAAAATGCTCCCAACGAATCTTTCTACTTTTAAAAATGTGTACGGGACCAAAAGAGAAGAGAGAGAAAAGTAGAGGGACCAACTAAGATATTATACCAAAGATATATATATATATATATATTGTGACAAGTCCGCAGCCAGTCAAGCACAGAGATGCATCTAGAAATAAATCTTATTTGCTATGTAACTTTGGGAAAAAATATTGTTACTACTATAGGTCAAATAGTTGTTATGAACAATATTGCAGGAGTATAATTTTGAATTTTTACCATTTTACATATTTTATTGTCCTTTTACACGCTTTGTGATAAGTTATCACTGAGGTTGTCGGGACCGACCCGGCGATCGAGCCGCAGCCCTAGGGGTCGAGGGTCGATGGGTTCGACCGGGTTGAGCCAGGGGTTGAACCGGGAGTCAATAATAAAAATATTTAAAAAAATATTTTAATAATTAATAATGATAAAAAAATAATATAACATATATTTTAATAATTAAAAAAACACAATTAATTAAATATGTTTAAAAAGTTTAATTATATAGATTTTGTTTTTTTAAAAATATCTAAAAATACAAATAAATTTAATATTTAGAATTTAATTTAATATAATATCATTATTTTTTAAAAATATAAAATATTTTAAAAAACTAAATGATTCTCTCGGGACTCTCACCCGTTCTTTTCTCATGACTCAAAATTCAAAAAAATAATAAATAAATGAAAATATGGCCACTATCCCTTCTCTCTCTCTCTCTCTCTCTCTCTCTCTCATCCTCTCTGGCCGCACCTCTCTCTCTAACTCCCTCACCTTCTCCGGCAGCACACCATCTCCTCTCACGGTCTCACCATCGTTAGTATTTTTAACCCGTTTGATCCGGCGGGTCACCAGTTTCCGGGTTAACCGGCCGGGTCGTCGAGTTTTTGGCCGAGTTATTATATGGCCGAGTCAATGCATGTAACCGGACCGGCCTCATGGCCGGTTCCCGGTTTTTCCGGTCGAACCGGCCGGGCCGGTCCGGTTTTGACAACCATGGTTATCACTGGAATACCAGTGGTTTGTTAGGGTTTGTATGCATTTTATCAATTTAATTACACAGCATGAATTATTTATTTATTTTTGATAGCTTATGTTAAATCTGATAAAAGAAAAATTATAACAAATGTAAATCTAGCTTATGTATTTTATTATTTTAAAAATATATTTTAAAACTGACTAGTGACAATTGGAAGAAGGGATCTTTTATATTTTATAAAAATAAGGGTTTTTTTCCACTATAACCATTCTTTGTTTTTAAATTATCAAAATAATCTTACCCAAAATATATTCACCAAACTAACCATAAAACCATCACATCAACCCCATTTCATCACCTATGTGTTTTTAAAATATAAAATATTAGGTATTTTTTCAAAAACACACTTTATTTTTGTAAAAAAATACAAAACAAAAATATTTTTTATTTTTTAAACCATTTTCTTAAGTTATTATTAATAAATATTTATTATTTTTTTATAAAAAAACTGAAAAATAAAATTATTTTTTAACAAATGCAAATATCAACCTATATGTGTTGTGCCCTCCTTGGTATACTCTAAGCTCCTACAGGCAGAACCATACTCCATGTTTTCATCCAGTACTGAGTTCACAGTTTTGGTAATATGTTCCTGGACCAAAAATGATTCCATCTGTGGGATGACGGACCGCTGGCCGACCAGAGATCAGACGTAGAAGCATGCACATGTATTTTCTATTTGTACTTGAATGCAATTATTGTTTTTTAAATTATAAATAAGTTATTCGATCAAAATAATAATAATAATAATAATAATAATAATAAAGTTGTAAAAATAAGTTTTTAATAATAATAATTATTACTTAAAAATAAAAAGATATATAAACCAATAATAATAATAATAATGATATATTTTTTAAAATAAATGCCGTTAAAAAAGTTTTGGTGTTTTTAAAAAATAATAATATATATTTTAAAATAATATATCTTTTTAAAATAAATCCAGTTAAAAATTATTTTATTTTATTTTTTGGTTTTTTATAAAAATAATAATAAACATTTAAAATAAAAATATTTTTGTTTTGTATTTTTTTTAAAAAATAAAATGTGTTTTTAAAAAAATACCTAATATTTTATATTTTAAAAACACATGGGTGATGAGATAGGGTTGATATGATGGTTTCATGGTTAGTTTGGTGAATATATTTTAGATAGGATTATTTTCACAATTTTTTTAAAAAAAATGATGGCTATAATGAAAAAAAAAAGCCCTAAAAATAATGTTTGCATATACATAACTCACAGCACCAATATTTGCGCAGGGATATATTTTACGATAAAAATAAAAATAAAATTCATGTTTAAAATATTATTTTACCATGGATTTCTTTTTATTATGGTACATTAAGACAGATATTAGAACAATAGGGTGACAGTGATTACATTTTTTTATTAAAAATAAAAGAAAAGAATCAGCTCAATTCAGAGCTGATGGTTTTACAACTTTACACACAAACATGAGGGGTGTGTCTGCATATGCATTGCATATATATATATATATATATATATATGCCAAGTTCCCTTAATAAAATCAAACCCAGTTACCAACAATGCCCAAATTAAGCAAGAGTTAATCATGATTAAAAGACAATAAATAACAAAACCTAAAAGATAATCCAAACAAATATATATTACAGGTTAAGAGATCAAGCTTTCTCATCACCAGTTTCTAAACACTTGACTTGTCTCAAGCTGAGAGCATTCAGCAACATGAAATTCTAAGCCAAAAAGCCACAATTTAAAGCCTGCAAAAACTCAGCATTCATGATATTAAGAAATCTTCGGACGCATGAAGAAGAACCATCGGCAGCATGATCCACATCAAAGCTACCTTCAATCTATCATTTCTCATCGGTTAGAAATGTTTATTGTCATGTATTCCATCTGTATGTAATTAAGTCAAAATTGTTCAAAAATGTGCGGCCCATTTTCGCAATGGAGCCTTCTCCGTTTAATTGAGTTCTTCCTCTGTTAATGCTACACTTTGCGCGCTTGACTTTCTTGCACAAAATCTGAGAGTAGTCACAAGAAGTTTGCACTAAACATGTATGGGATCACATCATATAAGAAAAGAATGATAAAAAAGGCATTCATGTCAAAGGACTTGAGTAATGTAAAAATAGATAAAACTACTGTAACTCTGATAATTTGCATAAGATGATGGAATGACACCTAAATAGAATTTTGTGTAAGATCTGAAAGTATCACAAGACCATAAAAAAAGTACTGAATTATATTACAACAAGAGTTTGTGGAAGAAGATGTTTTTGTTATGAACATGAGATGTCATGCCAAAGGACTGGATAATAACATGATTTCACACATCACACCTGTATCTAAGCATGAAATTATGAACTTTATTCCTTAGATTGCTGTCTCAAAATACATACAAAGCAAACTTTCAAATTAAATTTGAATACACAAGGAGAAAGTATGTTAAGTATGTTGTTAATAAAATAACTTTGTTCATAACTATATAGGATTTCTAAGGTAAACATCATTATTTATGCATCTATGATACCAATTTCTCCATGAAACAACATTAGATAAATCAAGTTGAAAAAGAAAAAACAATGCAACAATGCAGAGTGAACATTGGTAACATCTAGAGACATACACTGTAACATGACCATCCCTCAAGTTGCCACTGATCTTGCACATAATTGTTCTTTACTATTCTACATTTTGAATTGTGTTGAAAAACACCAAAAACCAAACCAAAAGCGATCTCAGTCCTTTGTTTGACTGAAAACCTAAAGCATTCAAGGCATACAATTTGGATCTTACAAAAGAAAAACTAGTATTTAGAAATCAAAAGAGGGATCAACAAAAGAAACCTCCATTCCTCAGAGAACAGTATTTCTGCAACCAGATTTCAAAAGATAAAAAAACTACTTCCCATAAAGCACAGTTATGAGCAAATCTTTTTGGTAGAAAACAAACTAAGTGAGATTGTTTAACTTTGGCAATGAAATGCATGTAGCGTTTAAAGACTTCATGAACCAATTTTGAAATCTGTACTATCATGGCAATTAATCTTTCAGGCAAATTCATTCAGAGGGATAATTATCTCAGCAAGAAAAATGACAATGACTACATATTATTTGTTATCCCTCACTAATTCTAAATAGAAAGATTTCTGCACAATATCCTTAACTAGTAAAGCTAATCATTAAGCTCATAAGGAATAGTAAATACCAAAATTGTTCCTATAAATAGCGGGAGATGAACCCTCTCTCCACCATCTTCTCCACAAGTTCCTCATGCTTTGTCAGCTGCCCTGCATTCCTCAATAACCCAAACACCATCTCACGCGTCGGCCCGGATGGCTTCAAGCACTTCTGCTCCACCATCTCCTTCATCAACCCATAAGCCCTTTTCCAATGCCCCCTCTCGCAGAAAGCCGAGATCAACACTCCATATGTATTCACATTGGCCTCCACCCCTTCTTCCTCCATCTCTTTCTTCATCCTCAACACCATATCCATAGATTTCGCCTTACTGAACAACCCCATGAGCAAATTATACGTCACCGTATTCGGCTCACACTTGACCTCCCTCATCTTAGTATACAACTTATGCGCCGCATTCACATCGCCGAGCTCCAAAACACACTTGAAGACATGGTTGAAGGTATGTGCATCGGGAGCACAGCCCTTGGCAATCATCTGGTTCAAAACCTTTATAGCGGCATCGAGATTCCTCTGCCTTTTCCGGCAATGAGTCTCAATGAGGAAATTGTAAGTAATGACATCAGGCTCACAGCCAAGCTGCTTCATTTGGTTATGCACCTGCAAGACCTGCTCAGTCCGGCCAGCCTTGACATGAGCACGCATGAAACTATTGAAAGTTGCGGTATTGGGGCTACAACCATCATCAATCATCTGGCAAAGAAGCTCCTGAGCACGAGGAATCTGGCCGGCACGGCACATAGCATCAATAATAGAAGTGAAAGTATAAACATTGGGATTGATACCATTGTCTTTCATCTCACGGAAGACGCGTTCGGCTTCGTCGATGCGGCCGGCGCGGCACCAGGCGTGGACGAGATTGGAGTAGAGGACGACGTCGGGAGGGAACTTGTGCTTGAGGGAATCGAAAAGGGATTGAGCGTGGGAGGCGAAGCGTCCCTTGGAGAGGAAGGAGATGAGGAGGGAGAAGGTGGAAGGGGTAGGCTGGAGGTTGTAGCTGGGGATGCGGAGGAAGGCGGAGATGGCAGCGTCGGGGAGGGAGGCGCGGATGTAACGGCGGATGAGGGAGGAGAAGGCGGAGAGGGGAATGGGGATGGAGTGGGAGTGGAGGAGGTCGAGGAAGTGCCAGGAGATGTGGAAATGGCGGAGCTTGGCGGCGAAATCGAGCATGGGGAGGAAGGGGAGAGGGGAAGGATGGGAAGAAGGGGGGTGAATGGAAAGGTACCAGTTGAAGAAGGAGAGGGTGGGGAGGAAGGGAGGGGAGTGGTTGGGGAGGGAGAGGAGGTGGATGAGGGAGTGGACGAGAGAAGGGGAAGGAGGGGAAGGGAGGAGGGAGGAGAAGGAGGAGGAGAGGGAGGGGGAGAGGAAGGAAGGGGATGGTGGGAGGGAGGAAGAGGATGGTGGGTTGGATTGGTGGTAGGTGATGATGAGGGAGTGGAGATGAGAGAGGAGCTGGGTATCAGATGGAGAGAGGGGTTTGGAGAGAAGGAGCTTGGTGGATTTGGTGGTGAGAGCGGCCATGGATGTGGAGGTGGAGGTCGAGAAGGAGGCGGAGGGGTTGGAGAAGGGTTTGTGATGTGAATAATTAATTTTATGAATGGTTTTTGGAATTAGAGAGAGAATAAAAAAAAATAAAAAATAAAAAGATGAAGGAGTTTTATTTTATTATTTATAAATAGTGGAGTTTGTATTTTATTTTTGGCTTGATTTAAATAACAGAAAAATTGCCAAAAACACCCATTAAGTTTGTAATATGCACAAATTATCTTTCTAAATTTCATTAACTATAAAATCCCCTCCTTTTGAATACAATGAATTTAAAATCCCCAAGCATGTACGGGAGTTAGTTTTGAATTTTTTTTTTTGGACGAAATTGTCTTTTGCATAGGAAGTTGTGACAAGTGAGACATGGTTTGACCATAACGCCTTGGCTGTAATGATTTTTCCGCTTTGAGAGGAAGCGGTTTCTATTTTTTTGGTTAATCAAGAGAGAACACCATTACTGGCGTCGGTTTCTTTATTCTCTCTTTGCATCTTCAGTTTTTTCCTTTTCAAAGTTGTCATTCCCTGGACATCTTCTGTAGGACCGGACCATTATCTCGAAGGAGAACTCCCGCTCAACTCTCCGGCATTTCATTAGTTTGTGCTTCAAAGTATTGAGGCGACACGGATGCCATTGAATATGTTGTGCAATTTCCTTTTGTTTTGACATTCTATGGGTTTTTTCTGGTTTGATTTGTAAAGTATTCTGTTAGAAAGAAAGATTTTTCAATTTTACGGTGTGATTATTGGATGATTTTGTAGTTTGTAGGGGGATTTTTCGGTTAAGGTTTTGTTTTGTTTTTCATTTTCGTTTGTGTACACGATCGAAAACGATAATGCTGTGCTGAAGGAGATTTTTCGATTGTTTTGCAATCGCATTGTGTTGTGTAATGTTTATGGTGTATGTTTCCCCTTTAATTTGATATGGTTACAATATGTACTCTTTAATAGCATCAGTGTAAAAAAAAAACGAGGTTTCCTTTTAAGAATTGAGCTTTCCGTTTAAAAACATAGCTTTATGTTTAATAAATGAGTTTTGCGGTTTAAGTTGTCAGTTTTCTGTTTAAAACATAGCTTTCCGTTTAAGAGTTTTGAATACTGATTAAAGTATTACTATTGTCATAGGCTTGTGATTAAGCTTGTCAACCTAGTTAATGGTCGATGCTACATGACACTGGTAGTGGAGACTATGACTAAATTGAAAGTTCACATGA
Source organism: Dioscorea cayenensis subsp. rotundata (assembly GCF_009730915.1). Lineage (NCBI taxonomy): Eukaryota > Viridiplantae > Streptophyta > Magnoliopsida > Dioscoreales > Dioscoreaceae > Dioscorea > Dioscorea cayenensis. Next base: position 2,708,283 of record NC_052471.1, on the reverse strand, counting down.
GTGGACGACACTGGGAGATCATCAAAAGGATACCGTTTGCATCACTCATTGAACTGAAACCTGTATTTCAAGAGAAGGCCCTTCTCACTACAACAAAATTGATGATTAGTGACAATTTTAATTTTGACATATTGGTTTTTTGTCACAAAAAAAATATATAATGTGACGAAATCATTATTTAGTCACTCATTTTACTTGTTTGATAATTTTATGTGACAATACTTTAAATTGTCACATGATATTGTCACAAAAGGATTAGCTCCAAATGTACTCGTACTTTTAGAGACGGTTTAAATATTAAGTGACAAATATAGTACGTCATTAATATAATATTTTTTCGCGACAAATTTTAAAATTTGTTGTTTTTAAACTAAATTTAAATAATGTTACTAATATTAACATATATTATCACTGACAATTTGAATTTTTTTTTATGTACCTTAATTTATTTTTGTGACACATAGGTTTGTCACCAAAATATAAGTAATAATGATATTATAATATTGTTACAAATAAATATCGCATTACTTGATGATATTGAATAATGTCACTATTTGTTACTAAATTTAATGACACTAATTATCTCTCACTAATATTTTTTTTCGTAGTCAAATGCTAAATACTATTGAAAGATAAAATGCTAAATGACGTAAACATTCTTATATGCTTTACAATTAATTTAGGAGAAAAATATAACAAAATTATTTATATAAATTGACATAGATATGAGTAAGATAACAATAATTTTTTTAGGTGGGTCACGCAAAACGTTAATAAACCAAACAACAATTTTTTTTTATAAATATTTTTATAAAATATAATTTTCAATATCATGCTTACCAATTTTTCGAATATAAAAGCAAATAAAAGACTTTTCCAAATATTTTTCTAAAATCATATATTTTTATACAATATAAATAGCTTTTGCAAGTAAAAAAACTTGAGAAAGCAAAACAATATATTTTTTGCAAAAGAATATAAATTTTTTCATGTTATATAAACCAATTTAATATCTAGGGGCAAGGGGATAAAAAAAAAATTTTTTTTGCAAATATTTTTCCTAAAAATATAATTTTTTAAAACTATATTTATCAATTTCTACATTGTTTATTTTCAAAAAAAATTGTGAAGATAGCGTTGTAGCATCCCCATATTCGTTTAATTTCATATTGATTTAGTTTAAATTATTTTTTTATTCAAATAACTCTATTTATCTCTTTTTGAATTTTTTTATATTTAAAGATTTTATTAGAGATATTTTATATTAACACCTTCATATATATTATAATTTATTTTATTAATGAGGACTAAATTATAAAAGACCTTTATATTATTGAAGTAATTTTATATAGATATTAAAGAAGTTTTTATAACTACAGTATTAATTTAAAATTCAAATTTCATTGATTTAAATTTGTTATAAGCTTTTTTTAAAAATTATTGCGAAATATATTTAAACAATAATTTAAAATTCAAGTTTCATTGGTTTAAATTTGTTAATAATTTTTTAAAAAAATTATTGCGAATTTAATTAAAAACATATAAAAATATTTTAGTTTTTATATAGAATTTGAAAAGATTTTCATTCAATAAAAAGATATATCCTATAAAAAGTTTTAAATAATTTTAATTTATCTAAATTTAGTTTAAATTTGTTAATAATTTTTTAAAAAAAATTATTGCGAATTTAATTAAAAAAATATAAAAATATGTTAGTTTTAATATAGACTTTGAATAGATTTTCATTCAATAAAAAGATATATCCTATAAAAATTTCTGAATAATTTTAATTTATCTAAATTTAGTTTAAAGTTTATAAAAATTTTAAAAAAAAATTCTATATTTAAAAACAAAATTCTATATAAATCTCTATCTCAATTTCTATTCTTTCTCAAACTTTCTTTCTCTCTCATCATTACTAAGGTAAATTATATTTCTCTTTCTCAATGTCTATACTACCGTCTATTTTTTATTTTATTGTTGCCTCCATCTTAAGGCACACTTCCACTTTTTTTTAAGTTCTTGATTTTTTTTTATAATGCTTGTGTAAGTTCCTACTTTATCAAAGATATCATGAATCTTTTTAGTATTTGCATTAGTGTTCCAATGCAATTAGTTCATAAATTTTTTATAATTGCTTGATTCGCTTCTAATTTTATGGGTTTTGTAGTGATAATGGTTCCGTTGGAGAAGGGAATATTTGAATGGGAAAGAGATTGACATCGGCTACAATCATTAGATTAAAGTTTTCTTTCCAAAGGGTTGCTAACAATATTGATTCTTGTGTTTTTTTATTAATTTATGTATTTTTTAATTATCATTATTTTATAATGGAATTATTGTTATAATTTCTATAGTTGTTTGATTAGCACTTTGAATTGTTAAAGTTTGTCATTAATCAATTAATTTTTGTTATGACTATCTATTGTGCTTTTTATTAATTTTTTGGATGCATATTAGTATATATGTATATGTATATATGATTATATTTTGAACTTTACTTTTGTTAATTTACTCTTTTTATAAATTAATATTTATTATTTTAAAAATATTTATTTCAGGTTTTAATGAGGCAAGCTCTACATCAACAAAACACCATAAATACGAACGCCACAAGAGTTGCATGAAGAATAGTTATCTATTTTGATATGATTTACTTAAGATTATAAGTTTTTAATGTTATTGAAATTTTACAAAATTGAAATTTGTTAATCCATAAGGTTAACTATAAATTATGATAATTGTGTTATTTTTCTTTTTGCAATAATAATATTGATTTAATTTTATTTATGATATATTATCAAAAATTAAATTTTTGATAATTTATATAACTTATTAAAAATATTCACTAAAATATATCACAAATTACAAATACATCATAAAAACATGATTAATTGTGACAATATAAAAATATTACAAACTATATAATATTTAATTAATTGTGATATTACAAAAAAATTAATTTATGGCAAATTTTTATTAGTGACGCATTTTCATCATCACGAAAATAGACTTTTGTCACTAAATATTATAATTTTTTAACAATATATAGTGATGTTAACCACTTTTTATGACGCTATTCTATTTGAAATGGTGACAAATATTTTTATTATTTATTATTTGAAAATCAATGGAATGTCACAAATGATAAAACTTTACCTTATATTTAGTGACAATTCATAACATTTTATGACAGTTTGACACAACATTTAGTGATAAAAATGCATGTCATTAATGATTATAAAATAGGTAAAATATGATAATTTTGTCACATAAAAGGTATCATTATGTGACGAACATGTAATCGTCACATTAACCCTTTAGCGACGGAGCAAATGCGACAAAATGTGGTGACGGCAACAAAGCGTCACAAAAAAATTTTAGTGACAAAAATATATTATTTTATGACATTATTACATATGTCAATAATTGAAAAATTTGTTGTAGTGTCTTGATTCTCTTTTGCAAAGGTACGATGACCGCACCAATAAATTCAGGATCGGGGCAAGCCTGCTGAGTTTCAGGCCTGAAGATATGGCTTTCATTCTTGGTCTATGATGTGATGGAGACACGGTCGTATTTCAGAAGAAGAAAACACACTCATCTTTTGAAAACATATATTTATCGAAAACCTATGAAAGACATAGAGACTCCATCAAGAGAACACTTGACCAAATTGTTTGGCCTAGAGGAAAAGAAGAAAATTTTATAAAACTCTTTATGGTGTACCTCATGTATACTATCCTCTTCCCAAACATCTCATACTTGGTTCCAAATTGAATCGTTGATTACGTAGATGACCTACCTGGTATGGGATGATACACATGGGCTCAGGTGACGCACAAGTGGCTTATAGATGACGTTCCATAAACGACTCTCGAGTGCAAGCAAGATATGCTGGGAAGAAGACTAATATAGGGTACCTTAAAGTTTGCGCGGTCGAACTGAACATATGGTTTTATGAGCTCACCGGCAACGGCAAGAAGCTACATTTTTGCAAGACCCCAAGGATTATGTGTTATGGTGAAAATAGTTATCAGAAGTAAGTGTCGATAGGAACCATGTTGTCATCTCTCAAAGGAAAGGAGGTAATAAATCATTAACATTATGTGTTACAATTTCACATTTTACGTTTACGATTGTCTGGAATGACATTTTTGTGTAGCAAAATTTGTTTCTTTATAAGTCTACTTGTTATCGTTTAACAGTAGTATATTCTGTTTAAAAATTTGTTTTAGTGTTTAACATTGTTGGTTATTGTTTAAGTTTACTGTTACCGTTTAAAAATATTCTTTTAGTGTTTAACAACATTGGTTATTGTTAAAATTGAGGGATTTCACTGAGATTGTGTTGTTTACTGATAAGTGCTTGTGTATAAGTAGTATATAGTATTCTTTTTATACATCGAGCATCACTTTTATCAGATTTTATCGCTTAGTCGTGTGTATTTGTGTTCTTTTGTGCATGTAGGGTTGTGGAGACAAAGTTGAATGAAAGAAAGCAAAAGTAGATTGTGGATGCAATTGTTGATGAAGTTCTTGGGTTGAACAAAGATGAAGACACAAGTTGTGCTCAAAACATATGGGTGTGTACCAACCTCCATTATGCTCAAGAGAATATACAAAGTGGAGGGGCACAAAGGTAGTCACACTCATTTGTTCCGACTTGTGCAATACTAGCAAAAGCTTCGTCAATGTGGTTTCATTGAAGATGCGATGCGATCTACCGTATGAATGTGTGCCCATTCATGTGGTCTCGATGAATAAAAATGAAATTGGGAGCATTTTAGCGAAGTATTGTAGCAGTTTACGGTAGCAAATCACTGTAGCAATTGTTGTTCACAACTCGCAGGAAACAAGTTTTGGAAATCCACACGGCCGTGTGCAAATTCCACAAGCCCATGTAGATGCCCGATTCCTATCCTATAAATAGCACGTTTTGAGAGTTATTGAAGGATCATTTTCCCATCTTTTATCCATCTTTGAAGGCGCTCGTGGCTAGGGTTTGGAGAGGCTTTGCCTAGGTTTTTGTAGTGGTTCTACGGCCTTCGACATCGCGTTCCTTTAGAGGAGATTTATTGGGGGAGCTTTCGTCGGCACCGATTTGGCGAGGTGTGCCCTAGGCTTGACAAGGGGATCTTTGGAGAAGACGAGGGGCTCCACAAGACTATTATTACGGACTACAAGGGGTTTAATCTATACATTGCATGTTTTCACTATTGAATCCATAGTTAATTATGTATTGCTCCATGGAGAGCTAAACCCTTAGTGGGTGCTTAAACTTGTAAACCCTAGGATGATTTTGTTTCATTGACCTTTATTATGCTTCTATAATTGATGTTTTAATTGAGTTTCATCCTTGAATGCTTGTTGTATTGATTTTCCTTTAAAGTGACACTAGGGTTGAGAATCCATCTTGGTAATCTTTGTGGATGAGTGACATTCCATTAGGATTAGACAAAGCAAGGTTGGAAAGGGTCGAGAGGGTGAGTCAATAGGTAGCGGAACGTCCCCTTTCTTTTCCGATGTAGTTTATCCTACCTACACGTTCCAAGAGTTTTTTTGTGGTCATGATATAGTGAAGTGCTAAGAGACAAACTCCAGTGGGGCTTAGTTGTGCAAACAACAGAGTGAAATGTTGAAGTAATCCTTAGTGCTAGGGCTTAATCGTGACTAGGGTTTTTCACATGGACCAAAGGGTTAGATCTATTTTACGGAATAAGGTTTACCACTTTGAGTCTCTAGAGATTCATGCAACCCCACACAGTGTGTCTCTTTGAGAGTATCCCTTTCCACCGGGGCATAGTGTAGGCTAAGGTTAGTCACGGTTGACCTTAGGTTTGGCATTGTGTGTCTTTGGATGTCTACAACTCATTAAGCATTAGTTAGGAGGCATAATGATTAGTCTTACACTTGAAATAATAGTCCTAGGGTGAGTAATGTCCGGGTGCCCCATCTCTCTATCGATTTCCGCTCCTTATCCCTATTGCGCTTCTTTTCTTTCCTTTACTTTTATTTGCATTGATATTATCCACACAACTCTTCAATCAATTTTCACTATAGTTAAATAGCAATTCTTATGTTTCCGAGCACTATTCCCTGTGGATACGACTACCCACTCACTGGGTACTTTATTAATTTGATAACATGAGCACTTGCGGTACACACACCCAAGGGGTGTATCATTTACAAATGTTAGTTTCTTGAACTGGTCGCCGCGAATACGTATGAAGAATTCATTGTTTGGGCCACCCGTAATGGAGTTGATATTGCTCCCACACCACTACCTCGAAAGAAAGATGAGAGGCCAACTTCTTCTAGACGCGTTCGATGACGGACCGTTTCTCCTAGCCCAACCCGCGCACTTCTAGTTGTCGGACAAGCCCCCCTACCCACCTCCTCGAGGGAGATTGCCGATGACGTCGCTGTATGGTTGTTGCAGGCATGCGAAATACTGACAAAAGAGTTCCCCCAGCTTGTTGCTTGTGTCAAGGCGTTGGAAGTACGTTCACAGTCAAATAGTAAGTCTCTACTAATAAATAAATTACCCAGCATCGACACTACTAGGTATATTCCTGATGCAATTGACATAGCCCCGGCATTTACGGCGATGACGTAATTGGGATGGCCATCTGAAGATGCCCGTGTTGGAAGAGGCTTGCGATGAGAAGAAAATCAACAATATCTCTCTCTCCACCTGCCAACATTGAAACAACAGTAGTTCGGAGGAAATTGCCGCAACACTAACTATACCTACAATGGACCAACCCGCGGTTGATCGGCTGAATACAATTATATTTCTTGCAAGGGCAACGTCTGATGAAATTGCCCATCAGTAGGTCTACTTGCAATGGACCAACCTCAAGCGGATGTGTCTCTAGTTGATGATGACGGCACGGCCGTTGTTAACAAGATCATTGCATTTCTTGCCAATGAAATCCCTGTCTCAGTGGAACTAGCAAACGACAGTGCCGCATCGAATGAAGACACAATCCCATAACAACACGAAGCATTAACTACTGGCGGGGAACCGTTGTTGGCCCAACAGGAAACAAGTTGTGCACCAAGCATAAAACACCAACAACTGTCAACAACATCACCCAAAGGACCATTATCGAGAGTCAAAGATGCTACTAACGAAGGGCTAGGAAACATCAACGAAGAAATAACGATTACTAACGTGGACAGTACAGTCCTTGTCAACCAACAGTACGACGATGTGCGGAAGAATTTTCTTTCCAAGAAGAAAAGATATGCGGATACACGCGCCTTGATAAATTCCAGCAGGAGGTAATAAGGATCTTTCTGAATTGCTGGATAGACTCGTAATTAGTTTCCGTTTAAATATGTATTTTATTATTTAAAATATATGTGTTACCATTTAACAAATATCAGTTTCTATTTAAATATGTATGCTTTTATTTAAATATTTGTAGTTTCCAATTAAGTATTTATGTTGTTATTTAAATATATGTGTTACCATTTCACATCAAGACTGTAGTCTAGAAGAATGATTGTGTTAACACCACACGAACCAGCTTATTTACCTGGATGGGAAGGAAATGGTCACAGACGATGTCATGGACGCATTTGTGTGCATAATTCAGAAGTCGCTGAAGAGAGTGCCATATCCATATAAAAAGCGCGCTTACATGACGCGGCCAATGGTGCTATTTATGTCGAAACAGGAAGATGCATCTGATACGACCCTTACTATGATCGGAGATGCCGCGTGTAACTTCCATGTGTTGATATCGTCGTTATGCCAACAATCCTTAATGGTCACTTCTATGTTCTTGTTCTGGACAATAACAAACAAAAATACAGGCATTATTCTTCATGCAAGAGTGAGAACTACGACAGAGACACCATCGACATGGTAAATTACATGTTAAATAGAGTACACACATTATAGTTTCTTTAATTGGAATTCTAACTTCAAATTGTATTTGTTTACAGTGGAAACTATTTGACAATTGTGTCGAGATGGAGTTTGGTGAGATGGTGACGACCTCATACCCCCTAATTCACGATAGAGACTCTCCAAGCCAAAAACAAGAAAGTGTCGACTGCTCTGTATATGTCATGCAGTTTATTGAACAGATACTTGGAGATATAAAGCTACGGCTACCTCACACTGACGTCCCTTCTTTAAAACTAAAGTATGTCACATGCATACTTATGGAAGGGAGCGTAGGCGGCATTAGTGACAAAGGCGATACATCAACTTGTGTACGTGTGTGTGTGGGTGGGTGGTGGTTGTTGGTGGGGGTAAACATTAAGCCATTAAGCCTATTTGTAATGTACTACTCTCTTGCTAACTTATTCTTTCCACTAACTTATTTCATTTATATTGTAAATACTGTAGTCTCCGTATAATATATAAATGTTTCTGTTTAAAGATCTACGATTGACATGCAAATATCGTTATTTATATTTAAATTTATGTTTAAATATCACGGACCTCGGACGCTTGCGACTCGATAGACAATTGTTTAGGATGGGCATGTTTAATTTTGAATGTAAATGTCATTGTTTCTTTTTAACTATCGATTGTTTTGTTTAAGTTTCAATTTTTCTGTTTAAGTTTTAGTGTTTATATTTAAATATCAATGTTTCTATTTAAATACCTATGTTTCTATTTAAATATCACCATTTTTTTTAAATTTGTGCTTATTTATTGAAATAATTTTCATAAATAACGAGCAAAATGTACAATAATATGCGATAGTTTGTGGCGAATATATGTAACAAATATAAGTTGTCCTCCATGCTTAGTTAGTGACAGTTTCGTTGCAAGATCTATGATTATGTCCAAACTCATGGTAGCGACTGCAACGTAACTCGCAGACATCGGTCGCTTGCGACTCGATCCTCTTCCGTCTAGGACGTTAAGGTTGCCTTCTCGTGACAGGTGGACGCAAACGCAGTTCACGGTTGTCGTCCGTAGGCTTGTCATGGTCGGGTATGGGAAAAATAGCTTCCTTGTATGCCAACTTATAATTGTCAACGGTAAAGTATTCGCTAATATATCGATGAATGTTTGTGTCTGTCTGCATTATTACAGGGCCAGCGGGTTTGCATAGGATATTATAAATTTAGCACCTGCGACATGAACAAGTTTTACCCGATAGATCCACGGAGTTGTTGCACTAGCCAATCACTTCATAACAGTCATCGACACAACGACCAACACGAAGATTTCGGCTTTCTGCAACAAGTACCTCTACCTTCTCATGTATGTCAGGGCATAAGTATGTTTCCCATTTGTTTGCTTGCTCACGGTGGTTGCATAACATGCGCATAAGCTTGAACCTGTATGACGTAGAACACGTATTGAATATTATAAACCATTGTTAAACTAAAAAAGTTAAAATTAAACAGAAAGAAATTTTCTTGAATGATATTAAATTAAAGTTAAGCGAAGACCCTAAAATTTAAACAAAAACAAAAAATTGTTAAATGATAAGAAGAAAAAATTAAACGAAAATCCTAAAATTTAAACAAAAACAAACAGGTTTAAAAGATAACAAGCAATATTCGGCGTTAAATAAAATCAACATTCAGATACCGTATGGAGTTGACCATTTTCGTTACCGGTAAATGCCGAGCATCTTTGATCCACGCATTGAATAACTCAGCGACATTTGAATATATCTAGGCCCAATGTTCACCTTTGAATAAATAATTCGACCAATGTGACATAACTGATTTATGAAGCAACTAGTAATAGGTATCGGGTGATGTAGCCTGCAGTTCATTCACCGTATTATCAAATTCTTTAGCCGTGGTTGCATGTGCAATACGAAAGTATATGAATACATCTCGGCCCAACGTTCACTTTTGAATAAATAATTCGACCAATGTGACATCTGATTTATGAAGCAATTAGTGATAGGCATCGGGTGATGTAGCATGCAGTTCATTCACCGTATTATCAAATTCTTTAGCCGTGGTTGCATGTGCAATATGAAAGTATATGGATCAACACTCCTCCTTCAATGCCTTCCCAAGTCTAATATTGGCTTTCATAAAATCGGCCTGCAAGTGTCGAAGGCAGTATGCATGTGGGGAAGAAAGAAAGACCCTTGCAATGGCGTTTACAAGGCCCTTAGACCTGTTCGACACAAATGTAATAATCTTCTGCATCATATAAAGCATCACCTAATTTGGAAATGAACCACGTCCAATTGGCATTGGTCTCGTTATCGACAATACCGAAGGCCACATGAAAAAAACCATTGTTTCTATCTTTATCTGTGGCACCCAATAGAGTACCCTGATATTTTCCAAGAAGGTGGGTACCGTCTAGGGATGACAATAATACCCAAACCCGACCCGACCCGACCCGACCCAACCCGACACAAGTTTGACGGGTAAAACCCGACTTGTAGGAAACATGTGCGAGTGCGGGTGCGAGTATGGGAATTCTAATACCCGGGCCATACCCGAACCTGTACCCGACCCGAAATTAAAATTACTAAAATATTTATATAATATATATACATATATATATATATACTAATATGTTCTACAACTTAACAATTTAGGGTTTTTTATTTTTTCTCTTTCTTTAGTCTTGTAATTTTATAATTATTTTATTTTATTTTATAAAAAAAATATAAATACTTTTAAGTTATTTTTTTATAAAAATTAATATATTTTTTATTAATTTTTTTAATATGAGTGTGGGGGTTGGTATACCCGCGAGTACCCAATTACTCGTTAGGTGCGGGTGTGGGTTGGGGTTTTTAAAACCTGTTGGGTTCGGGTTCAGGTTCGGGTATACTAGCAGGGTAGCGGTTATGGGTCTGGTAAAACCCGCACCCGACCCGACTCGTTACCATCCTTAGTATTGTCAACAAACAACAGCGGTCTGCAACCCCTCTTAAAACCCATGATACATGCACCTAAGAAAAAAACGCACATTTAAAACGCTCGCTGTCTGTTTCCACAATCGCAATGCTGACAAGGTTTGTCTCAACCACCTTGTCCACGTACCAAAGCAACAAATCATAGCTGGAGACCTCCCCGCCGTCGAGGCTCACCCGGGCATACTCTTTATCCAACCAAGCTTGCTTATATGGAATGTGGATACCATGTTCCCGTAACATGTCCTTTTGAATGTCGATGACCCTATACAATGGCTAGTCCTTAAGTTTCTGAATCACGCATGCGCTTACCCATTTTTTGGATGCTTTCGGATATGACAACGAGCCAATTCCACCACCACAACTGTGTGACGGGTGCATTGTCTTGATTCTGAAAGTATTTTTATTGTATTCCTTTAATGCATGAAGGCTCCATTCACAACCAATGGCAGCACATTCTATAATGACATGGTGTTTTTCATTCTTTATAAATTTGAAGTCAAAATTGCGTTTGATTGCAAAATTTCGAAGTGTGTCGTCTCTGAAATGGCCAGTGCCAGGAACACATTGTCCGATATTCAATGACAAAACTTCAGATTGATCTGACAAGAAAGGAAGGCCTGCCACACCGTCAGGTTCACCCTAAGGTGGAACGGATACGTTCAAAGAATCCGAATACCTGGTAAAATCAAGAACTTTACAACGAGAAAAAATTTTAAGTGGAAAGTCAATACTTTTAAACGGAAACATAATATTTTAAAAGGAAACTAGATAATTTTAAGCGAAAACAAGGACAGGGATAACTAAGCAAACATAAGGTATTCTGTTAGAAAGAGAGATTTTTAAACATAACATTTTAAACAAAAGCAGGATAATTTTAAGCGGAAACAAGGACATGGATAACTAAGCAAACATAAGTTTTAAGTGGAAACTGGAATAATTAAGCGAAATCATATACTTTTAAACGAAAAATGGGATAATTAATCAATAATTAATTTATACAACTATGTAAACATAAAGGAGAACTTTATAATGAGAAGAAATCATTGTTAGTAAAAGAAGTCTCAACCACGATATCGAGTGCAGCGCATTTGAAGAGGGCGCATACGTGACACATGCACTTTAAGTCAACCTTGTTTTCTATTGAAGAAACCGTTTTATGTGCATCGGGTGTGATGAACTTCACCCTGATAAGGGAAACATCGAGATCCCATCGCTCACATATCTCCGTTAATACAGATTCCGAAGAAATCAGCGGTGTGAACACTAACACTCGTCCCTCCCCTTTGTATCTAGCACAAAAACTCTACAAAGTGAACCTATATTACAATAAATTTGTTACTCTCTCTCACAGGGTGATCAATGTCAAGGCAAGGAAGATATAGTCACTTTATTGGCCAATCGGAAGAACTCCAATACAACAAATGGGGATGAATTGAAAAACTCCAAGCCACTAATGTGATAGAAATCTTCCAAAGTTTGTTTTTAAAAAAAAAAAAAGAAATAAGGAATGCAAAAGGTTGGACGTGATGTGATTGGGCGATTTTCTTCCCACCATTTTCAAGGGCAATAATGGAATTTCACAACATGGACCCAGTCGGAGTGACCTACAGGGGGTAAAAAGGAAGTGAAACAATAACGGAAGGGTTGTCTGGGGTATTTAGAACTTACATGGATGTTTGAAAAGTTTTCAAATTTCTAGAAGGTAAACAGTAATTTTCCCTTTAAATAATGACGATTTTAATTGTAGTCAACCATTGGATAATCCAATCGTATGACACAAAAAAGTGTAAAGGGGAGAGTAAATGTTCAAATCCTTTCACGCCAGCACTGTTCATGCAGCGTACACTTGGAGGTCAAATACTGTTCATCAATATTATTCACAGACATGGGTGTGAGTCCGCGCGTGGGAAAAACAATAGTTTCACCCCTCCAGGATTGTAGGACAGGAAGATTTTTCCAGTAGGTCTGTAAGCCATTGTAATTGGTGCACCTATTTGTTTGTCCCTTTGACAATCTCTTAAATGGAGTGTTTGTCGTCTATCAATAAAAAAAAATTAATTATGTAGCTTTGTCTTTGTTTATTAGAGAAATGTTTATTTTTATAAGTATTTTTATAATGAATATGATAAAATTATTAAAAAAAAAAATGGTTTTAGCTGAAATTAAATTTTGTTTTCTTCAGTATCATTTTTATGTTCGTATTTTTGTTTTATATATTTGCCCTTAACATTTTGTTATGGCAAATTTGGTTATTATTTATTTGATAAAATAAAACATTTCTATTTTTATAAAATAATATATATACATATGTTATACGTTTATGTAGATGTTTTTAGTTTTTGAAATTTGGAGATGTTTAATGGCGATCATGATCGAGTTGCTATATGTAAAATGATGTATTGTTGCCGAGCATTAGTATTGTTAGCTAGGGGGTGTTAGGCACTATTTGATGCTATACACAAATGGACATTAATAGTTACATGCAAATCTAGATACGTCCCTGGATGAAGCCGCCATATATATATATATATATATAAACAAACTCATTGTCTCCTTGAAATTTCAGAAATGAGTAGGAATAGTACTAAACTTAGTTGGCTTTAGTCAGTATTTTATTGGTTGCCTTTGGCCAATCAAATGATTCACCTACCACTGAAAATTCATTTATTAAAACCTCCACCTTCTTCCTCCCTTGTGAAAACCATCATCAAATAAAACTTGCAAAAGAAAAAAAATTATTAAATGAATCAATAGGAAACACAACAATAACCCCAAATTAATAAACACAAACATTACAATCCCCTCCTCTTCTAAAGAAATAACAAAGAGGAAGAGAAACAAAAAAAAAAGTACTAATAAATAAATATAAAACTTAAAACTCTTCTCATATTTCCTCAGGAATACTTTGAAGCTGAGGTTTCCACTTCCTCATATCAATCACATTCTCACTTTCAAGCTTGAATTTAACATGTTTTTTTCTTGAAACCACATGCTGTATTTTCTCTACCAACTCCGGAGTTATCTTAGCACCATTGCTCCGGCCACCTCGTCCTAACACCGAAACAAGTTGCCTTACTTGTCTTCTGCTAAGAACTAGCTTCACTCTAAGCACCATACTTTCATCATCACCATTCTCATTATCTTGACAAGAAGTACTCTTTATGTCTTCTTTGTCTTCGTTGGCCTGCGAACTTATGATCCTTGGACATCTTGTGAGCTTTCTGCATTTCCTTGTGCTTGAGTTCAAGATCTCCATCTTCATGTGTTCTTTGTGTTTTCTTTTTCATGCATGAAATGAATGAGGTTGTAGGTCTGTTGAATATATAAGGATGGAGGAATTAGCTGGTTGGTGCATCTTAGATGGGGAAATGAATTATATATGTATATTAATCATATGTTTAAAGAATTAATGCATTGTTAGTTAAACAAATGGAAACTTAAATTAAGGAAGAGGTGGCACTACTCAATGAAAAGACCATATATATATAAATCTAAGTTGATAAGTAAATATCACACAAACTGTTATTATATATATATATATATATATATATATGTTATTATCATATATCTAAGTTATACGTTGGGACATGCATAACTTGATTAACGATAAGATGCATATGAAGTTAATAATAATTAATGTTATAAAATATATACCTTGATTAACGGTATGGTTAGTCAATTTAGAAAGATAATCCAGCCATTAATCATCTCATGTAGTCACATGGGATGAGTACTAATTTCAAGCAAAGAAATTAACGCGTTGCGTGTTTGATTAACTAATTATTTGGATGTGTATATATATATATATATATATATAATATGAATGAATGGATGGATGGTGCCATTTGTTTAATAAATTTGTTAACCTAATATTTAGTGAAACTTTATTATTTTATGTCCACGTATATATGTATGAGAATGCAAGTTGGCATATAATGGAGGTTGTTGAGATGCATGTTCAAGTGTTTAGAGGATTTTCTTTGGGTTCAAACTAAACTAAAACACCGACATTTGATGGGAATTAATTTTTTATATTATGAAGAAGAGAAGAGAAGAGAAAAGAGGATTTTTATCTTGTGATTGTTTGTTTTTAAGAAATTATTATTTTGACTGATTATGAATGCATGCATGCATGAGTTGGGAGGCGGTCACATGTACAGATAAATGTCAATATGTGTGTATGGACTTTGTTCACCAAATTTTCAGTAAATTGATTGTTTGTTTGTACTTATGCTTACACTATGCAAAGACTTCAATTTACTCTGATTAAATTGTCGGTAAAATGATTCTCTGCTCTTCATTTTGTAGGTTAAGATTGTTTATTTTATTTTATTTTATTTCTTATCATTATTTAAAAAATATATAAATCATAATTTATTTGTAAAAAAAAAATAAGGACAAAAACAAAATAGAAGAAAGAAAGAATAGATTAGAAGCCCACTGGTAATAGGTTGAAATATTGACTAATAATAAATAAAGAAAAATAATTCAGTGAATTCGGTTCCATGGTAACTACCTAGGAACCAAGACGTAACTTATTCTTAGTGATGGGTTTACAAATTTTATTTTTATTTATTATATAATATTTGGTAATTATATTTAAAAATCATTATCTTTTGTTTTAAAAATTACTAAATTGAGCAATCTAACCGGTGAGAATGAGCCACATGTTGGTTCTGTTATACCTACTACAGAACCATATTTATAAGATCATTTCTCAATAATAAATATAAAACAAAATTAATAGAGTTACATCTACTGCAGAAATCATCAAAAAGATGGGTTAGTGAAATGTGTTGACATTTGCAATAGGATCCTGGCCAATTTGTGCCACCAGATCATTTGAAATAGAAGCTGAGTAACCAAGAAAAATTTGGCTCTGTTTGATTGTAAGGATTGACTCTTCTAATTTAGCTTTTATTTCTTGGAGAGCTTCATTAATTTAATCAAGAAGTGTGTGATTGATTTTTGGCAATAACTGATTAACAGGGAAAGTAGAGTACATAATGCAATTATTAATTTCTAGATTGTTTATTTATTTCCACTATTTCATGGGAGAAAATAGAATAAGTTTTGAGCAAATAGGGTCATCCTAATTTATTATCAAGCGGGTGTTTGGTTTGATTGGTTCCAAAATCCAAACTTTTACAAATTTTATTAATTTTATTATTACGTTAGTTAACTTAAATCATTTTAGGGCCGGTTTAGTAGGGATATGGACGGATATGATATGAGGACTGCATAAGAGTAGAAAGAAAAAGATATGTGCCTGTCTTACGTTTGATGCGTACATAATAAGTCATTAGATAGTGTTAAGTCTGATGACGTAGATTGGCATTATATGACAAGCCAAATAGTGACATGGCATGAGGATGATGACGTAGCTAGAAATGACTCATCAAAAGAAATGGTGACTAGGATGATGATGTGACAAATGATGAGGTCATGACATGTGATGAAGATCTAGGTGGAGATTTTCTGAAGATGAAGGTTGAAGATTTTATTTGGTAGATATTCCTCTCAATACAATCATGTGATGATAAACTATTTTTAAGTGCATCAAGACTATAGGATCTCTTCAAAAAGGGTAAGTTTTATTTTAGGTATGATTATCTATCCTTGGTAAGATCCTGGATGATTATTCATATCTTTGATAGAGCTCCTTTTTAGAAAGATCTATCTGAAGAGAGGAATATTCTATTATTGACAAGAGTTCAAGATCATGAAGATTATATGAAGCTATTAAAAAACACAAGATTTAGTTTGGTGTGAAGCTATTTGAAGACACAAACTAAATAAGGTAAAGACATGCCAAAGAGATTATCAAGACCATATTTAGTATCACTAATTGAAGAAAGATCCAAGAGTTATCTATGGGCGGAACTATTCATGGAGACTGATCATGTGTGAGATTGATTGAAGATTGCATAAAGATTTGGAGATCCAAGCATGGATGATTGAAGATCATGCTTGAAGATATTGAAGACTAAACTTGGATGAAGATGAGATCAAGTTTAGTAACAATATTTCATGTGCCAAAAGAAGATCATTTGGAAGACCAAACTTGGGCCAAGTTTGGAAAGAAGATCAGGAGATCTTCAGTGGCTATCTTTGGTGAGATGATCGTGTGGGCCTTGGTGGGCACGTTCCTCCGGAGAGGGAGACCTTCTGAAATGACGTGAGGAAGGAAGCAGCTGCAGGCAGGAGGAGCTCGGGTCGAGTCAACTGCTACGAGGCGGACTGAAGGAACCAGGAGGTTGAAGGTCATAGATTCGGGTGCATCTGGCTAGAACTCACTCATGTCCAGTAAGATGGGTCATGTTGCAACTGGGTGTTGCAACATCTAACTTTGGAAAGTGTCCAAGTTAGGAAGCCGCGGAGAATTCTAAAAGAGTTAACTTTGTGGACGTCGGTGTGTCTATATAAGAGATCCTGCTTGAAGATTTAGGATGAGCCAAACAGTGAGAGACTCTTCGGTGAGAGTTGAGAGTGTGGTCGTCGGGCAATCTTAAGAGAATATTCTTTGTATTGAAAGAATGAGTGAGTGTTGTACTCCTTGTTCCTATACCTCTTTTAGTGAATTATTTCTCCGGGCCTTGCCCCCCAGATGTAGGGGGGTTGTGCCGAATTAGGTTACCAATTTGCTTGTCTCCTTTATCTTGTTTTAATTGTGTGTGAGTGTTTGATCTTTGAGTAAGTTTTTGAGTAAACTTAGCACATCACACCCCCACCGGAACCATCAGATAGTATCTTATTATCCTATTTTACGTTTGAAGTGGATGACAGGATATGATATAAATGGTATGTAAATATACAAAACTACCCTTTATAGTTATATACTTTTTTTTAAATAAACTTTGCTTTTGGATTTTTTGTTCCTTAAAGATTTATTTATCGATAGATTTATTAGTTTCAATTAAATTTTTAAAAAATAAATAACTTATAAATAATGTTTACAAATATATTGATTACAATATCATCAACTTTCAAAAATTATAGTTCATACTTTTTTTTAGAAAATCATACACCAAATCATCAATATAAAAAAATAAATATCAAAATCAATTTGAAAAAAAAATCATCCAGAGAAACTAAAAATAAGACATGATAAAAAAAATTAGAATAAAAATAACTTTAACCAATTCGATACCAAAAACCCTATATAAATAGTGAAATTAGTGTCGTATCTCGTTGTTGTCAAGCTTCTTGTCCCATGCATCAGATTTAAAAGATCAAAATAAAGAATACAATAAAATCCTAGATGAGAGAGAAACCAAATAATATGGCAAAATTGTAAATTTAATTTTTATCATATCCTACCTGTTTCCATCTTGATTCCCCCATATGATTCATTATCATGTGGCCGGCAGGATAAAAT
Source organism: Dioscorea cayenensis subsp. rotundata (assembly GCF_009730915.1). NCBI lineage: Eukaryota > Viridiplantae > Streptophyta > Magnoliopsida > Dioscoreales > Dioscoreaceae > Dioscorea > Dioscorea cayenensis. Next base: position 2,690,032 of record NC_052471.1, on the reverse strand, counting down.
GGACCAATAGGATTAGCCTATGATATCCTATTGGCACATCAAACAAAGGATAGTAGTAGGATATAATAGCTTATCATATCTTATCGTTCTTATGATGTCCACCAGACCCTTAATGTTAATCAAAAAAGAAAAAAATAATAATAATAAAGGATGTGAGTGAGGGAGAGTGAGAATAAAAAAATTCCCAAATTTTGAAAATTAAAATTCATCCTTATCCTAGCACTTAAAATAAGATTTTAGAATGGTTTAAATTTTTATTTTATTTTAGTATAATTTTAAGTGATAATTGCCAAAAACACCCTGGAAGTTTTCAATATGCACAGTTTGCCCTCTTAATTTTGAGTATCCCTTAAAGCCCCTTACTTTTGAATCCACTTATTTTCAAACCTCTCAAACATGCAACGGTGTGAAATGGAGTTAGTTTTGGATTGATTGGACGATAATGTCCCTTTCCTAGGAAGTTGTGGCAACCATCACATGGTTGGAAATGACCATAATGCCCTTTGACTGTAACCACTTTGGTCTGGTGAGATATAAGTAGAGAGGAACCTGAGATAACTTCATTACTAGCACAACCTTTGTCCTCTCTTTACCTCTTCATCTTTCACCTCTTCGCCAAGCTTTTCATTTCTGGATATCTTCTCTTGGGCCCGATTTTCATTCGACTGATCGACCGTAGGAGAACTTCCGGTTTTCATTCCATACAAGTCATTAGTTTGCGCTCGAAGATAGGGAGGCAAGTTGGAACAAATGAAGAAGATTTGTGAATGTATTTTTTTTAGTTTTTTTTGCCGTTTGATTTGTAATGTAATCGGTTACGAAGAAAGATTTTTCGGTTTTTATGGTGTGATTATGGGTTGATATGGTAGTTAGGCATGCCTAGGGTTTTGTTTATCATTTTTCTCTGTGTATGCAACCCAAAGCGATAATATTGTATTTAAGGAGATTTTTTTATTTGGACATGTCGTTTGTTATGCAATCTCATATGTGTGTTTTCTCCATGGTGATGTTTAATTTGTATAATATATGTTTCCCCCTTTAATTTGACATGGTTACATTACGTGTGTTAGGTAAGTCATTTCCGTTTAACAATTTTTGTTTCCGTTTAAGTTTACGAGTTTTCATGTAACTTTGGTTTTTTTAGTTTAAAAATACTTGTTCCTATTTAACAATATTAGTTATTGTTAAGTTTTCTGGTTCCCATTTAACAATTATTATATTTAGTCATGCATGTGCTCTCATGCTAAATTAGAATTATTTTGTGTTTCATAGTTACAATGTCACTTAACTATCGTTGTTTTTGCTTGTCATCGATAGAATGCAAGATCTTTGGTTGTGACCAGCCACGTGGTAGCAACTACAGCGAACGCTTGCGAAGAACCTAAAATTTAAGCGTCAACAAATTAGTGTAAACTGTAACAAGTGTTCTTAAACGAAAATGATGTACATTAAGCGTTATTAGATGTAATTAAAAGAAAAACTAATCAAATACATAAGAACAAATCCATGTCTATACAAATCGTTGTTCAATATCCAACAACAAAACTCCAGATTGATCAAACGAGGGTTCATTGTAAAATCTTCTCAGAAACAAGCGTCGTTAGGATCCATGTTGTCATCGCTCGAAGGCATGTAATAAGTCATTGAGAATGTGTGCTATAATTTCACATTGTATGTTAACATGTGTCTGGTAAGTTGTTTTTGTTTAGAAAACTTTGTTTCTCTTTAAGACTTTAAGTTTATTTGTTTTCGTGTAACTTTGGTGTTTTTCGTTTAAAATAATTTGCTCTTGTTTAACAATAATGGTTATTGTTTAATTTTAGGGGTTACCTTTTAACATTATTACGTTTTCTTTAATTTAACGCAAAAGTTGAATCTGAATCCCTGGTAAAATAGAAGATTAAATACAAACATAAAATATTAAGTGAAAACTGCATTAATTGAGCAAAAACAGAAAATCCTTAAAGGAGAGTCATACAAGGAAGAGATAGTCGGCAAGGAAAATATTGTATGATTCAATCAATCACATCTTCTTTGGTATGATTGAGAATCATGATTGATTCTCAATCATACCAAAGAAGGTGTGATTGATTGATCCTCAAATTATACCATATAACATTTTGTGATTACATGCTTAATATATTATGTTTTCATTTATTTATACGTATTTTTATTTACATAATGTTGTTATCATTTAATATAAGCCTTTTGTGTTTATCATTAGTTATTTCTGTTTAAAAAGATTTCATACGTAACGACAAAACTATACTTAACCAACATGCATTAACTACTTTGAATATACTTAATGAAATACATTCAATAGTTACAAAATGCGCGACAAAAGCATTTGTAACCAACATAACTAATCATTCATGCTTAGTCAGAGATAGGTCATTGAGAATGTATGTTATAATTTCACATTATATGTTAACATGTGTCTAGTAAGTCTTCTTTTTTAGAAAACTTTGTTTCTATTTAAGTTTACACATTTTCGTATAACTTTGGTCTTTTCTGTTTAATATAATTTGTTCTTGTTTAACTATATTAGTTATTGTTTAAGTAAACACTTTAACATATTTTGGTAAAAGTAAACATGTTAACTTAAACTGGAAATAATAATTTTAAACGGGACCCTGTAACTTAAATAAGAACCAATATTGTTAAACGAAAACAAGTTTTCTTAAACAAAAAAGACCAAAGTTACACGGAAACGCGTAAACTTAAACATAAACAGGAAAACTCTCATCGCACACTGGCTACAAATTTGAAGACCCGTTTCAATCCATGCAAGTCAAAGGTCATGCTCTAAGGTAGGGAGATAAGTTGGAAATGGAGGAAGAAGATCAACAATGAGAATGTGCATGATCTGTACGCAACCCAAAATGAGAATGTTGTGTTCAATGAGATCCTTTCTTTGGTTGTCTTTTGTTATGCAAACTTACATGTGTGATTCTATGGTGTCAACTTGGCAAGGAAAAGATAGTCGCCAAGGACACACAAATGGCCAAAAAGAATGAAAATGAAAAAAATGCCAAGACACCTTATAGGGGAACTAGAAAAACTCCAAGACACCAAATGGGATAAAAATTCCAAAACACAAAGTGGGAAATAATAAAACTCCTTGAGTCCAAGATGAAAGATGATTCAAAGTACAATTTTTAAAAAGATGATGTAATTGGACAATTCTTTTCCCACTACTGCCAAGGATAAAGATGGAATTCATTCAAACAAAGCTAGGCGGAGTGAGATGCAAGGGGCAAAAATGAAGTGAAACCAAAAGAAGGGTTGTCCGGGATGTTTATAACTTAGAGGGGTTGTTTGGGAAGATTTGAAATTTCTGAGGGGTAAACAGTAATTTTCCAAAAAAAAACTTGTTATAAAAAACCCAAAAGCTTCAAAAGATTTTTTTTTTTAATATATTTTTATTTTTTTCATTGTTTGATTTGACATAAATTATAAAATAACTAGGCTTGAAACGGAGAATTTGTTCGTTTATGGCTTTGTGTCTTGGGGCCGGGCTATAGTTTTGGACTGGATCAATTCAATGTAATTTGTGCTTAATAATTATTACTTGCATTATTTTTATTGTATTAAAATTTAAAGAAAATAAAATTTGGTTATAATATTAAGAAAAGTACATATAAATATAAGAAATTTTTTAATCATAAATAGGAAAAAAAATATTGTTTATTGTTGTGACTCTTAACGTACTAATGAGGTTTTTTACATTTCTTCATGATTTATCAATTTTATTTTAATAAATATTATCGTATAATTATTTGAAAATAGATCTAAATTAATAAACAATAATATAATATATTAAAAATGTAAATTATTATGAGAAAGGTTTTTTTTCCAATACATTATACTATGAACAGTAGTTGGATAACAAATTATAAAAATATTTTCTTAAAAATTAAAATATTAGCCAGCAATTTTTTTATATATATGAACCTTAATATCATGTGAAAAATATGAGAAGAAAATTCATGAGAAAAATAATAGGGTTGCAAAACTATTTTTTTTTAGTATCAGTTTTGCATGAAGTTTGAAAGATTTTATTCCGCTGTTTTTTTTATTTATATTAATTTTATTTTTATGTGAAAATTATTGTTTACCCCTCAAGAATTTCAAAAGCTTTCAAAACGTACACTCTGTGAGTTTTGCAATCGCCAGATTAACCCTTCACTATATGTGACTTCGCTTTTTGCCCCCTGCGTATGTAAATTCATCATTGCTGCTAAACCTTTTTGCATGCATTCTTTCATTCTTTTTGCATTTCTTTTTTACATGTATCCATTTCTTAAACAGAGAACTCATTTCTTAAACAGAGAGCTCATTTTTTTAAACAGTAAACTCATTTCTTAAACAGAAACTTCATTTTGTTAAACAAAAAACTCATTTTTTAAACAGAAACATTGATATTTAAAGCAGAAAAACCAATATTTACGTGACAGATTAATCACGGGTATAAAAACCAATTAATCTTGGCGATCGTACATATTTAAATAGAAACAACGATATTTAAAGCACTTTTTAAGCGTAAGCGCAATATATTAAGCAGAAATATCGATGAGTTAAACAAAGACAACGAGCGTAAAGGCGATCGTTCTTTATTATATGGAGATAACAATATTTACATTAAAAATTTAATAAGTTTGTGGAAAAAGAATTTAGGGTTAGCATGATTACATTATAACTACAAACAAAAAGAATTTAGGGTTAGCATGAAGGTAATACATGTACTTTCGTTTCTTAAATAGAGAACTCATTTTCTTAAACATGAGAGCTCGTTTCTTTAAAGCAGAGCTCATTTCTTAAGCAGAGAAAACTCATTTCTTAAATGAAACCTAACAAAAAATCTCATTTTTAAGCAGAAAAACTCATTTCTTAAACGAAACCTCATTTTTAAATGCGAAAACATTGATATTTAGCGAAAAAACCAATATTTACATGACAAATTAATCACGGGTATAAAAGCCAATTAATCTTGGCCACTCGTACATATTTAAATAGAAACAATAATATTTAAGCACTTTTTAAAGCGTGAAGCGCAATATATTAAAAGCGAAAGCATCGATGGTTAAAGCAAAGACAAACAAGCGTAAAGATGGTGGTTTTTATTATATGGAGATAACGATATTTCACATTAAAATTTTAATAAGTTTGTGGAAAAAATTTAGGTTAGCATGATTACATTATAACTTCTGAAAGAAAAAGATTTAGAGTTAGCATGAATAGTAGTGCATGTCTACGTTTCTTAAATAGAGAATTCATTTCTTAAGCAGGAGAACCCATTTCTTAAGCAGAGCTCGTTCTTAAGCGAATCTCAGCAATCTCATTTCTTAACGGGAAAACTCATTTCTTAAAGCGAAACCTCATTGTTTTAAGCAGAAAACTTCGTTTTAAGCGAAACATTGATGTTTAAATAGAAAAACCAATATTTGCGTGACAAATTAATCCTAGGTATAAAAACCAATTAGTCTTGACCACTCATACATATTTAAATAGAAACAACGATATTTAAGCACTTTTTAAGCGTAAGCGCAATATATTAAGCGAAACATCGATAGTTAAAGCAAAGACAAACAAGCATAAAGATGATCATTCTTTATTATATGGAATAGCGATATTTACATTAAAAAAATTTAATAAGTTTGTGGGAAAAAAATTTAGGTTAGCATGATTACATTATAACTACAAACAAACTTATAACTACAAACAAAAGAATTTAGATTAGCATGAAGAGTAATGCATGTACTCATTTCTTAAACAGAAAACTTATTTTTTAAACAGAACCTCATATTTTAAATAGAAACCTCATATTTTTAAGCAGAAGCCTCAGTGTTTTTAAATAGAAACTCATTATCGACGGGGCAGTTATAGTTAAACCCTGTTACACTTGCCACAACTTCCCACATAAGAGACAATTTCGTCAAAAAAAATTTCAAATTAACTATATCAACCACTATTAGATGCTTGGGGGGTTTAAAAAGTCATTGTATTTAAAAGGAATTCATTATTACCATATAAATAAATAAGATGTGCTTTTTAATATTTTTTAAATTCACAATTTCCATCTACAGTAGTTTAGTGACTGTACCACCAACAAAAATTAATCTACATATTATATCTCAATATAAATGAAAAAAAAAATCTAAATTTGGACATGGAAGTACAATTTTACAATCATTTTAAAATATATGAAATTTCACACTCAAATTAAGTTTGTTAGGTGAACATAAAAGCTGGTAATTTCAAATTGCCAACATTATTTTATATTAAAAATGTGAATTATTTGGGGAATATATATATATATATATATATAGAAATAATTCATATCTTTATGTATTTATTTGTTTATTGCTATTTAAAAAAAAAAAAAAATTGACCACTTATCATTCTTGTCAATCTTTTTGTAATACCTTTTTTTTTAAAATTTTGAATTGCATTAACATGATATCAGACCTCTATTGAGTTAGTTTATTAATTACACTACATTAAAAATATTTGAGAATAATTCTCAATTACTCTCTCTTTAAAATAAGCTTCTCCAATCATATCATTTGTAATATATTAAATATTTGAAATCTATATAAATTATGATTTTTTTTTTTAACTTTACATCTTTGTACAACTATATAAAATAAGACTTCTATATATATTTTTATTTAATCATTGAAAACTCAAGCATTTTACATACAACTCTATTCAATTTTTATCTGTTTACAATATTGCTAATTAAAATAAACTAGCGCACATATAAAATATCGGTTAAAGTAACAAATAATTTCATCTCTTAATCTAAAAAATACATATCAAAACATGTAAGCTTGAATTTGTATTTTATCATGTTAAGTTTTTGTGTTAAATTTGGTCAGGATACCATATTAGTTTTCATTTAATGTTAGTATTATTATTATTATTATCTAAAAATTAAGGGGAAGTGCCAAGTTGCAGAGGAGAGAAAAGTAATAAAAGGTGGAGATTGAGAGAGGGAGAGAAAGAATAATAATAAGGTGGAGGTGGAGAGAGAAAAATAATAAGGACCAAATGTTAATTTGCCTATTGGTATTAGGTTTTTTGTGTAAGATTTTTGTTTTAGAGAGGTCTTTAGATAGAAACCTGAAACCTACGCAAAACGAGGGTAAGATGTTATTGAGTTTGTGAGTGTGCTTCACATCCGTACTCATTTTTAACTTAAATTTTAAATCGAGTTTTTTGTTGTCTAATGTTAAAAAAAATAAATAATAATAATAATAATCTATACACACTATTAAAGTAGATGTATAATCTATTCCAGGAGCATTTTATGCAACAATTTTAAATTTTTTATAACATTTAAGTTTTTATTTATATTACTTATAATATTAATAATTAAGAAATATTAATTACACCTAATTATTTATGTAATAAATATTCATAATATCTTTGAAATCCAAGATATACAATAGTTTGCATAGTAAGAGTTGTTTAATTATATTATTTTATATATGATATTGTCTCAAAATTTCTCACAAAAATTTAAAAACTCCGATGTGAAACCGGAGAAAATGAATAATAATAATAATAATAATAATAATAATAATAATAATAATAATAATAATATCGAGAGAGAGGAAGAGAAAGAAAAGGGGTAAACGTGAAGATGGGCGGGCTTTACGGAGACCATGGCCTTTTCTTTATGTCTGTATTGCACGGCAAAAGCAATCACATTCTTACTCAAACACACACACACACACACTTGACAACTTTTATTTTATCTTCACACAGAATCCCACAGATACAAAAGTTGCCCAGACTAAAAAGCCTGCTCTCTCTTTTGTCTTTGTCTCTGTAGTGTCTTACATTTTCTTTTCCATCGCATTAATTAAATAATTCAAGTAATTAACAGGTCTAAAGCCATTCTAATTTTTATAAAAAATTTGAGCAAATTATTTACCTCTCAAATCTTTTGGAGTTACTTGGACTTTTTCAAATGTGGTGGTTTAGTTTTACTACCAAGGGTCAATCCAAATAATAAAAAGATTGGGTGGTTTTCCAATACTTTTTTGTTGGGTTTGTAGTACTTTGTCCTGTTGCCATGGATCATTGTCGTGATAGACTAGTAGTAAGGTATTTGAGTTTGTTACAATATGTTGAGGATTTAATTCTTTTTCAATATACAATTGAGGTATGGTAAAAATGTTGGGGTGACTTATTTATATTATAAAATTATTATTATTATTTTTATTAAAAAATTAAAAGCCATTGTATAGTTTTATTATCCATTATTTCTTGTTTAGATATATATATATTTATAAAGTTAATTTTTTTTATGAAAAATAGTGATAAGTAGCGCTATAAACGGGGTTGTTAAATGAGCATATAAGTGCAGTGGTATAGTAGTTACAGTAGTTTAACTGTCCTTTATAAATTTACTATGTGAGATGTCGACCTAACACATGACAATGAAAGTCTACCATATACACTTAAGATGATATATCATGAATCACAATTTTACAATGAAAAATTCCTCGTTTTGTAATATTAGAAAGATGGAAAGATATGATTTTTTAAAAAAAGTGTGAATAATTTTGCTACATAATTTCTACCTATTTGTGTATTAGTACCCAATACAGGAATTCAACTCCAACCATTCACCATGTTCAAAATGACTTGCTTCAAAGCTAGCTAGCTATCTAGTGAGTATTAAAATTAATTATTATTTTTTGGAGAAATCGATGCTGACAAAATAAAGAGCAATGAATGAAAGTCGATCAATTACTGATAAAACGAATTACTATCAGTAGGGGTTAACCCTTGCTATACAACTATGGAAGGGAGGACTTTGAACATGAATTGTAATTTGAAATGTTTGAATTCGAGACTTCTCAATCACAACCATATATAGTTACTATTGAACTAGTCACAGTAACATAAAATTAATTAATTCATTCACCTCCATTTAAATTAATATAAAAATTTAGCCATTAAAAATGATAGAGAACTTACCAAGGTTACAAAATGAGGTTCATATTATTCACGCAACAAACTCTAAAACCTACCTACTTAAAGAATTCATTGTTGTCCCCTCATTATTTTCATGCTAATCATGGCATTTAACTTCACTAAAAGCGCTTTATCTACTTTTTATTTGCATCTCTCCCGTTAAAATTTAATAAAAATCCACTGACGAGTAGTTAGAAATTTATATTGACAAAACTAATTTTAATTAAAAATATTTAAATTATAAGTATAATGTATAAATTTTATAGTAAAACTGGGATTTTGGATTTTTTAAAACTTAACCCTAACTTAAAAAAATTAAATTAAAATATATATTAAGAAATAAAAAATATTTTTAAAATTGCAAAAATGTTTGCCTATTAATAAAAATAATAATAAGAATATTTTTAAAACAAATAGGGTTTTGTAACAAATTAAAATATAATAGATTTATTAAAATTTTTAATAATATTAAAAAAAGCTTGTTATAAAAAACCCAAAAGCTTCAAAAGTTTTTTTTTTTTTAATAAATATTTGATAAGATGGCAGCAACACGATCATAGTAAATGGGTGAAAAAGAAAATCCTTCACATCATAAAACTCATTTGTCTCAAGGTAACATGTTCTTAATTAATTAATTAATTAATTAATTATTTTATAAAAAAATTAAAAATAAAAACAAAGATAAATATATATATATATATATATATATAACAAAAACAAGGGACAAGAAGGATGGTGGTTTTGGAGACAATATTGTGGGCAAAACCACTGGTTTGAGACAGCCTCAGGTTTTGTCCAACTTTGTTTGTTTCTTTATTTCTTTATTTATTTTTTATTTTCCCATTTTCCCATTTCATATATAAATATATAAAAATACCAAAAATGATTGATTGGATTGATATGTATGTATGTATGTTAGTCTCGTGGTCGTGTCTCAATTGTTAGCATGCACCCATTCCAAGATGGGACGTCACACATGTTTCAGTATCCATTGCTACTATTGCTAAAGATTTTTACTTAAACAACTGGTGCTGAACTGGACTAACGTGATCATCAAAACAAAAACAAAGCTCACGAGATGTTGAAATCAACCCACTTTTGCTTTCGCTTGTTTTACTACTATTTATATTTATTGTTGTTGTGAGTTGTAGTAATAGACATGTACGTGCACATGCATGTGCATGCAGAGTTGGTGTTTGTTATCATATCTTTTTTACGTATCTTCTTTTGGCTTCTTGTTTTCATTGCTACGTAGACTTCTATCCATCTACTTTTTCTTGATGTAATGTAATATAAATATTATATGTTTTTTTTTTGTATATTGACAAAAGCTAACAACAAAATGGCTATTAAAAGACTTTTTAAGGGTTATTGTTTTAAGTTTTCTTTGAAGTTTATTATTAGAAATGATTGTTTTTGTTTAAGATATTAAATAATATATATATATATATACCACGACATAGAATGATGATATATTGATTGATTTTCATGAGGAGTATAGGTTTTGGTGATCTTTTGGGTCTTTGTAATTGAAGTTTAGCCATTTGTTCAAACTCTAACTTTTAGATGATCTATTAGAGTGTTGGAGATATGGTTCACAGTTCACTAAAGTTTAATGTATTTTATGACTTTACAAACCCTAAACATACATTGTGTTTCTCTCTTGTCCTCTTCTTATTGGACTCTTGCTTCTCTAGGGTATCATATAGAGATATGTAATATATATAGATATAGATATATATCAATCAAAGAGACACATAATGAAGGGCCCAAACTCCATAGTTTTATCATTCCATGTTTCCCAAAACCAATGTGCTTTTTTTTTTATAGAAAGAATGGAACCTAGCATTTGAACATGGATTAAATAGAATCAGGATTATTGCACCTCTCATTTCTAATTACTGTTCTTCACAATCCAGAATATTCTCAATATTTTCTTATATATATTTTGTGTGTTACAACATTTATATAATGCATGCATGAACTGTCTGGTTTTAAACAGTAAATGAGTCAAATCATGTCTCTTGGTGTTTGATTTCTTACGTTCACTACCCCTTCAATGTTTTAAACAAATTTAATGTGATCTCGTGCTCACAATTCCTTAATAATAAAAATACTAAAAAATGATTTATTTTATAACTTTTTAATTTTTTTATGCCATTCAATCAATATATGTGTAAAATTGCTAAAAAATAATGTATCCAGAACATTATCAAAGAATAGTCTCTCATTATCAGAGAATAGACTCTTGAGTCTTGAACGTGTTTTTTATACATATAAAAATTTAAACTATCTAAATTTTTAAATATTTTATAAAATAAACCAGCCATATTTTTGAAATTATTTTATATAATTTTTTAAAAATATTTAACATGTTCTCACTGTAAAAAAAAACAAAACAGTACTGGTTCATACAAGGCAACACAAGCCCAAAAATAATTTCTCTTATTCAATAAATAAATAAAAAAATACAAATTAATAACGCAAGAAGAAACCAAGACAAACTATATAATTGATTGAAAGTGATAAGTGATACCATGCATAGAAAAAAGAGCTTAATCAGCTTGAAAAGTTTCCTCAATCCCTTTTCCATATTTTTTTTAATAAATAATAATAATAATAATAATAACATTATTATTATTTAATAATAATAATTATTAATAATAATAAACATATGGTGCAGGCAAAGGACATCCCCCATCATTCCCAAACATGATCGTATGAAAAAAGTTAACCAAAGTGTGGTCCCAAACCACCATAGAAAATCAAATAAAATGGATTGATGATGAGACCCCCAAGACTCGTAGGGCACCGTGACAAAGCCCCGTCCCTTTCACCCTCTCCCCTTCTGACACTCTTTTGTAGGGTACCCTACACTCCCATTAATACCCTACCCCTCTTTCATTTCCCCACTCACCCAAACCCCTCAGCTCTCATCCCCCACCTCTCCAAAGGAATATTTGTCCCCCCCAACCCACATCTCAATCTCATATCTCAATGGATCTTGATGATCATCCATTCATGGATTCATCTTGGGTTGATGCATTCCCTTTCTTCTCTGGTGAGGTGGCTTGCTTGGATTGCTTTCAAGAAACCACCACTGTTCCTGCTACCACTTCGACCTCTACCTCTTTTAACCCTACCTTTTTCGCCGCTGATCATCTTGACAGCGTCGTCAATGTTGGTGTAGCAAATGATAATCAGATGAGTACCGGGTTCGATTGCTGTTTCGGTGAAGTTTACGGTCAGATCTCACCATCGTTGCCGGAGTTTCATCATCAGGTCGGTGGGTTTCTAGATCGAAGTGTGGTTGAGAGAAGTGAGACCACCGCCGCCGCCGCCGCTGCGTCTGCGGCGGCGCCGGTGCGTGCCGAGAGGAAGAAGAGGAAAGTTGAAGGTATGCCTTCTAAGAATCTCATGGCTGAACGTCGCCGGCGAAAGAGGCTCAATGATCGACTCTCTATGCTTCGCTCTGTTGTTCCTAAGATTAGTAAGGTCATCTAATTATCTCTTATTATTTATTTGTCTTGATTTATTTATTATTTATTATTTATTATTAATTAAATTGGTGTTTTTTTTTAATAAATAAATGTAGATGGATAGAACATCAATATTGGGAGATACTATTGATTATATGAAAGATTTGTTGGAGAGGATAAAGATGCTGAGGGAAGAGATTGAAGGAGGTGCAGGATTGCAGTCTGAAAATTTGCTTAACATCTTTAAAGAGTTGGACACTAATGAGGTGTTGGTTAGGAACTCCCCAAAGGTAGGGATGGGTGGCATGTTTTATGTCACTACTTTTTATTCTTAAAAAAGGGATTTTTTTTTTGGGGATAAATTTAGAAAGGTGTTTTTTTTTAAAATTAAAATGAAAAGTGGGAAAAGTTAAAAACATAATGCTTTTTCTTTTTTGGTTTTGGATTTTAAAATAAAATAAATTAGAAATAACAATGACATTTTTGGATGTGTTAGGGAAAAAGCTCTCCTAAAAACTACCAACTATTTTTTTTTTGTTCTTTTTTTAGTTTTTGAAAATCTACTTAAATGTTTTCTATTTATTTTTAAAAAAATTATAGTTAGTTTTTGTTTAGTAAAAAAAAGAGAGTTTTGGTTGCCTTCTTTTCACTTGGTAACTTTTTAATTTTAGTTTATTTAATAAAAAAGTTTATAATGGACATCATAAGCTAATATTTTGATTTCAGACTGCATGTAAAATAATAATAATAGTTATTATTATTATTATTATTATGAAGAAGATGATGATGATTTTGTTTGTAGTTTGATGTGGAGAGGAGGGACAGAGATACAAGGATTGAGATTTGTTGTGCTGCAAAGTCTGGTTTGTTGCTTTCAACAGTTAGCACTTTGGAATCTCTGGGCCTGGAAATTCAACAGTGTGTTGTGAGCTGCTTCAATGATTTTGGCATGCAAGCTTCTTGTTCTGAGGTTTCACCTTATTATTATTTTTTCTTTTTCTTTTTTTTTTTTAAAAAGAAAATATTATATTTATATAAATCTATATAAGCTTTGGTCCCTCATTCTCTCACCTTAATTTTCTTATTTGCATTTAATGTTTGATTTATTTTTGAAGTTTGTGGTTTTTTTTTTGTAGGAGGTGGAGAGAAGGAAGGAGATGAGCAGTGAGGAAATTAAGCAAGCATTGTTTAGGAATGCAGGATATGGAGGCAGATGTGTTTAAAGAGAATAAAACTCTTTTTTAGTGGGTCTTTTTTTATTTTTATTTTTATTTTTGGGCAAAGCTTGATGGAGAGATTTGTGGGGGGATGTCAGATGTGCTTCAATAATTGCTCTTTCTTTGATCATTAATGTTATATTTTGCATGTTTTCTTAAGTCTTGTGCAGTAATAATATAGCAAATCACTTCTTGATTTTACAAGTTGTGTTGCTTGAATAATATTTGGGTGTGCCAAAAAAATAAATAAATTATATGGTGTTTGGTAAAAGAAAAAATAATAAATAAAATATGAAAGAGAATACTTTGCATTATTTCAGGCATTATTCCCGTTTATCGTACCAGAAGACTTAAATATTAAAAAAAAGTATATAAAATAAAATTTTTACAAATAGTACTTTCTAATTTTTGAATATTATATACTTCATCTTTCCTGTGGTTGACCTGCAGTTGGGGTACGGAATTTTTTAACTAAAAAATTACACTTTTTCTAATAACTGGTTTTTGTAGGTAAAAGTTTTATTAGGTAATGGAGGCAGTTAACTCTCAAATATTTTCAATCGAGAGATTGAGAAGCTCATAACAGTTAATTTTCATAGGCGAGATCAAGGTTTGATTCGCTCTTTATGCATTATTAAGGTGTAATATAAAAAATTAAGATGCAATGATAAAATGTGTTTGTTAAATGATTTATAATTTAACAGCATTGTCCTCGTAAGTATTTATCCTAGTGAAAAGAATTTAGTGTGGAAATTCAAGTTTGGTTGGATATAATAATAATAACGGTTCTCTTATATATATATATATATATATATATGCAGATTTGTAGTTCAAATTTAGTATTATCAAGTGAGGCCGTAATGGTAGGATTATTAGCTGTAATAATTGGATTATTAAATTACTCATTTGTATTTTTATGAAATGTGACAATAATGTGTTTGTCATATTTGTAAAAAAAATTGTTTAAAAGTAATTTATCTCAATAATAGAAAATTTTAAAACTATTTTATTAATAATAATTACTAAATTTTACACAAATATTATTGTATAATAATTTTTTAGTCAATTTAAATAAAATCAGCTCACAACACATGCTAATACAGAAACTCCTTTCGTATACAAATCCGTGGTGTGATTTAAAAATAAAAAATTTAATATATTTTTTTTCAATTAGAAGGGTTGATCTACATCTCTATATAAAATATATTAATAAAATACTAATTAAAAAAAAATTTTATTAAAAAAAAAAAGTAAAGAATGTTAATATTTTCAAAACAAATTGTACATTTGATATTTGGTGGATGCATGACAAAGGACATCACAAGTTGCACATAGTCCAAGACAAGAACATGAATTTAGGGAAGAGCTCGTGAGGCTTCTCTCAAAACCAGTAGTAAAGTACATCAAAACACAATCAAATTGTTTAGAAGAGAGAATCAAAGTGTTGCTTCTTTAATTATTATAATAATTATAATAATAATAATTATTATTTTAATTAATGATCAGTACAAAAAATAATTAAATTTATACCTGACATGGAGTTGGAGTACTCTGGCATGTCATGAGTCATGACAAGAGTATTAATTAATTTGTACATGGAAAACAGAATGAATGGAGTGTGTCAAAGAATTATCTACATATTATTGTTTAAATTAATGGACTAAATTAAACAATAATAGTCATATGTTGATTGTATATTCCCATTTTACCCTTGTGTGTGTGTCTTTGTTTTTTAAATCATCTTAATATCTCTTCATTTGGTTGTGCATGTTTTTAGCCCATTGGGCTGTGTGGGTAAACTCGAACTAAAACCTTTTTTTTTTTAGGAATTTTTATTTTTTATTTCTTAAATTTTGTGATTTACTTATAAAACTTGAAATTCATTTTTGTGTGGATTATGATTGATCTTTTAATTTTTATTAAATAAAATTAAGATCAAACTTTCCGTATTAGTTTTGAGTTGAATTAAATCGGGTAAAAAACAAATAATTTTTTTAAGCTAATTTTCAACTCGAACTATTCAATTTCCGAGTTAACTTGAGTTCGTGGTGCACATAATGCAATGATTTTTTTCTCATTTCGTAGACAAACATTATAAATGCAATTCTATACAAATGAAGAAAATGCCAATATCTTAGTACTATTTCATGTTTTCTTCCCTTCATTTCACTTCTAGACAAATTAAGAAAATGCCAATATCTTAGTACTATTTATTGTTACTTTTCTTCATTTCATTTATTATCATCTATGTTACATTCCTTTCATTACAATTTTTTGGAATTTTTATTTTTTTAATTTTTTTTGCTTTATATTTGCCTATTTACAAATAAAACTTGAAATTCATTTTTGTCTGAATTATAAATGATCTTTTAATTTTGATTAAATAAAATGAAGTTCAAATTTTCCATATTACTTTTGGTTTGATTTAAATCAGGCAAAAGTCAAACAATTTTTTTTATATAATTTTCAAGCTAAGCTATTCAATTTTTAAGTTAACTCAAGTTCGCAGTGTACATGATCTAATGAATTCTGTCATATGGTAGATAATCATCATAAATGCAATTCCATATAAATGAAGAAGATGTCAATATGTAAATACTATTTCATGTTTTCTTTTCTTCATTTCATATATTATTGTCTATGTTCCATTGCTTGCATTACATTTTTTTTTAATATATATATATATATCTTATGTCTTATATTTATTGTTTTCGATAATGGACTATATGATCTGTTTTTTTTTTAACTCATTTTAACCGATGGAGTTGATCTCTATACCTTTCACCTTGGAAAAAAGGGAATCACTATTCTTTTATTGGGAAAATGGTTAATGGATTGTATGTTTTCCTTCTTTTATATTCATGATTTTTTTCCTTCTTTGTTTCGTTTATTTTTGAAAATTAACAATATATATATATATATATATTGCTTGGTAATTCTTTTATGGTGTCGAGTGGGAGGTTTATTTAGATATTGATTTCTTATAAAAATATTGGTTGAGGTGATTAACTTGTCCACCTTATCAAAAATAAAAATAAAAATATAAAAAAAATTTAGATTTTGTTTATTTCTTTTTATTCATATTATATTATATTAACTATGATATTAAATTATTTGGCACTTATCTTTTTTATATTTTTTTATATAGCATGTTCTAAGTATTATTTATTTATTTATTTTCTTTCAGATGTCTTGTAAATTTAAAAAATTTGAATGACATAATTGTTTTTTATTCCATTTATTTTATCTTATAAAATTAAAAAAAATCAAACACATATAATTTTTTTGGAAATATTATTTTATATAATAAACAATTATAAACACTTCTTGTTAAGACTAAAAATTTGACATTTATTTATATACAATAACGTTAAACATTCATATTTCAAACACTTATGACCAAAAATTTATTAAAACTTTCCAAAATTGGTCTTTAATTAACTATTTATTAAAAACCAGGCTTATGACTTATCTTGAAGATCACATTCTAAAACAATGCAATTAATCAGCATTGACCTTTTATTAAGTCAACGAAGGCCAAGTTCTTCGGATTCGGATAACCTTTAATTATCAACTAAAGATTAAGATTAAGATTAATCTTATAATTTGGTGTTTATTTGCTTAAGATATTCTTACCCCTGATTTTTCGGGTCATATCCTACCGAATCTTCCTCGACGCGGCGACTCTACAGCGTCTCTCACTGGTCCATTAAGAACGGGTATGAATCTCACGTGTGGTTTTATCAAAGTGTTTTTTTCGCATTTATACCCCTGAAAAATTTTATTTGTGTTTATCCATTTTAAAATTTTTTAAAAAAATTGTGATAAGGTTCATTGGTGCGAAGGTGCATGAACCTTGATTTAAAAAATGTTATTTTCATAAAACCCCTTTACTTTTCCCAAATTATTACCACCAAACATTTTTAAACCAAATCTACACTTTAATTAAATTTAAATAATTTAAATGGTTGCAAACGTAAAACAAAAGTCATAAACTGTGGATTACCATGAACAGAATACGTGCAATCCTGATTTTTTTCATAAAAACCCTGCCCCCCAACCCCCCAAACAACCAAACCCCCAAGTGAATATCTCCGTTAATAATTTAATTAAATTAACATAATATAATATAAAGGATGTAAGCGCAAAAAAGTCATCTTCAACCCTTATCTTTAACTGTACCTTCTCTTATAATTTAGTTTATATAATATAATGCTATGTTTGGATTGAGGGTTGGCGAGAGAAAGTAAAATAAAATGAAGGTTTTAGAAGGCCAACCCTTCTCTCGTTTAGATTGATATTTTTAATTTAAAAAAAATGAAAAGATTAAGTCTGATCCTCCGAAACCCTTCGAAGCCTGGCAAGGTGCCCGGAGGAAGAATCTCGTAAAGATTTTAAATTTTTTAAAAACCTTATTACCTTAATTTTTTTAAATTAATTATTTTCTTTCACTTTTTACAATCTAATTTTATTTTATGAATAATTTATATTAATAGAATTCTATTCTTAATATAATTATATTGCTATTCAAATTTTATTCAAAGTACAAATAAAATTAAATTTTGGTACAAATAGAAATTGTAGGAGGAATTGATATTTAAATCCTAATTAAGTAATTTGGTATCTCATAATTGAGAGGAGAACTATTCTAAAAATAGTTAGAAGCTACTTTGCATCCGCACGCCTAATTTTCTTGTGTGGTGTTATATAGGATAACGTGTTATTCAAAAGGTAGGTTGTTCTTTACTAATGACTAATAATTTGTTTGTATTTTTAAAAAATTGATGTTTGGGAAATATATATTTTGGTCTCACTTTTATCTTCGACTTTGTTTTTGTCTTGTTTATGCAAATATTATATGGTTATATGATAGACAATAGTTTATTTATGCTTTAAATCTCCAAATAATTTTTTTTTATAAATTATGCGATTAGACATTAATGCATATGTTTAAATAGAAATAAATAATTTTTTATTTAATAATAAATGTATAATTAGTAAATCATATTATTATATATCTTTTTCTTTCATTTCCTTTTTGTATTATTAGAGAATTTATTTTTTTTTCTCTATAAAATTTGTCTATTTAAATAAATCCGTTTTTTCTTTTTCCTCTCATTCCCTCTTATTTTCCCTTGGCTTTTGAATCAAAACAACAAATGAAAAGAAAATGTTATTTTAAAAAATCTAGTTTTCGAAAAACCCCCTTGTTTTTTCCCAAATTATAATCACGTAAACATCAAAACAGAAGTCATATATATTATATATATGCTGTTAATTTAATATATATAATATAAAGGGTGTAAACGAAAAAAAGTCTCATACAATGGCTCACAAAACGACGACGCGGCGCAGGCGAAATGGCACTTCGTCCTCGAATGGCGGTGGAGGAGATGGATTGCGGCGTGAGTCGGCCGGAAGTGTCGACGCCGATGAACCCTCGGCAGCAGTGGCACAAGCTGGACGTGTACAACGAGGTGCTTCGTCGCCTCAAGGACTCTGATTGCCCTGAGGCTCGCGCTGTTTCATTCGATGATGAGCTTTGGGCTCATTTCAATCGTCTCCCAGCTAGGTACAATTTTGTGTCTTGATCTTTTCGCTAAATTTTCAATCTTTCGCGATTTCGTATTGAGTTTTGCTGCAATCTGTTGATCTTTGATGGTGTGTTGTTCCTTTTATTGTTTTCTCGGAATCAGTATCATCTTTTGTAGGATTCATCGCATTCTCTTTGGTTGATTATTGGTTTTTCTTGAGTCTAGGTATGCGATGGATGTGAATGTTGAGAGAGCTGAGGATGTTCTGACCCACAAGAGATTGCTGCAATTGGCGCGTGATCCTGCCAACAGGCTTGCATTTGATGTCCGGATTGTTCAGGTAAAGAGAAGCAGTGATTGATCTGGGATCATTTTTATTTTGCAGGGTAAAAGTTTTTTTTTTTTTATTTTTTAATTCATTTTTATGTTTTATTATCAAAGTTTGATTTTTTTTTTTTTACTCCGAGTCCTGGATGGGTAGTTGTTCTGATGCCATTGCCTGCAATAGATTAATACTTGAATCTAGTATTCTTTCGTATAGGTCCCTGTTAATCTTGAGTCAAATAGAGGTGATTCTTCTTTTTCCAATGCGCAAGGGAAAGAAGATGCACAATGCTCTTCAAGGTAGTGAGTGGACAGAGGTTTTGTGCTCTGTATTATAGATTCTTTTGCTTAGAGTATTTCTTTCATTCGATCTTTTGTTTTTATAGTTTTTATATCAATATAATTCATTTATTCATATTTTCAGTTTGCACCCTCCTCTTGCCTTTGGTTCATCTGCAAACATTGAGGCTCTCGTCCTTGAATCCAGCAACGCTCAATCTCAGGATGAAAATAAGGATGCCTCATACTTTCCCAGGTAATTTTTTCCAATATAAACCGCCAATTCATAATTTTTTTTTTACATTCTCCTTCATCTCCTTTCTAATATTCATGAAATTTATACTCAAAAGAGCATCTATATCGTCTCAGAACAAATGTGTAGTGGGCTTGTAATTTCTTTGTAGAGAGAGAGCTATCTAATTTGGCTGTTAATTTCTTTTGTTGGAGACTACGTATATGTATGTGTAGAAACATTGATCATTTTCAAGCATGCTTAATCACATTTAGATTTCTCTTCAAAAAGCTGTACTTTTTCACGTCTTATGTGGTTTCCAAGATCATTCCACTGCCTGAAAAGTTGCTTTCTTCTTGAAAGGTTTATGCAAATTTCTTTCATTAGATGGGCTTTAACTCGTTTTCATTGTTACTCTGATCTCAAATGCTCACAGAATTGCAGCAGATAAGCTTTAATGTGTAATTTCTCAATAAAGCGGATGATAATCTAATATTCTTTTTGTGATATTATGCCCAATTGTATTGCGGAAATACTGATTTTTCTTTACTTGTTATGACATTGCAGTCCCATTCATGAAATAACCTTTTCAACAGGTGACAAGCCCAAGATTCTAAGCCAGGTGGTGCTATAAATCCCTTTTGGATGTACACTTTTTCTGCTTTTTGTTGCTCATATACTTAGTGTTAAGTTTTAGATGCTAACCGAACACATACTATTTGGACTGGATTTGACCTATCTTTTGGTTGAATGGGGTTTAGATGATATGTTTACCTTGCAACTAATTTGGTTTCAGATTTTGGTCACTTTGGCTGTTCATTTTGTTTGCAATATAGATAACTAAAATTGACTAACAAGTATCAAAGAGGTGTATTAGAGTAACTAATAGTTTCATATTGATTAATGTGGTAAAACATGGATATGAATATATAAGTCTAGGTTGCTCATAATGCTACCTTACTCTATTGGTTTGAATCGGGCCAGGTAATATATTTGATTTATATCTAACATCCGGAGGGGAATGTTGACAAGCCATAGGTAGGATTCGAGGGGGGATGAAATACCAATTGCTCTATTGTAGTGGTGGCATTAAGGAGAGAGTCTTTATATATATATATATATATATATTACTTGATTCTGCTATTTCAATTATAATCTTTTTATGTAGAGATTCTGTATACATATATTAATTGATTATGAAATTCCTCTTATAACCTTTGTATGCATGTCTTGCATGGTAATTCTATTGCAGGACATCATTTTTTTTTTTTGTTTTTGCTGCTAGTGCCTATAACTCGTTGATTCTTTTTTATCAAATAAAGTGCTATCTGCCCTTTGAGAAGATTACTTAACTTTCTAGATTAATTTCAACTAGATGATGATTGTTGGAAATTATGCAAATCCAAGTGTTGTGAATAGACACGTACAAGGTTTTATTTGTGGATGAGAGCTTATAGGAACCTCGTAGCTTTCACCAATGTCGTATATTTAGCATCTATAGGTGATGTCAATGTTGAGTAGCTTCATTATAGGAATTCCAATATTTTGTCAAATCAATTACAAGGCATGATATAATGGCCATATGTTGCTTACATTCTTGTTTCCTTTCTGTGAAATATGTCGTCAAGGTTATAAATAATCCTTCTGTTCTGTAGCCATTTGTTGATTGTTTTGTGGCTTATTATTTCAAGCTTCTCGTTACAGAGTTGACATGTGACTATCATGTGTGCTTTTGGTGGTTGCAGTTAACATCTTTGCTTTCTGACGTTGGCCTTAACATTGAAGAGGCGCATGCATTTTCCACTAATGATGGTTACTCATTAGATGTTTTTGTTGTTACTGGTTGGCCTTATGAGGTATATTCACATATTCTATCTTGTGACAAACTAATAGTATGTTGCCACCAAAATCAGCTATTCATACCTTGAGTTGCACTTGTAAAAGTAATAAAAAATATGCGTTATACCAATACAGTAATACAGAATCATAATTGGAAGACAATACTTTAAAGAGCATAGGTAATGAAAATCCTTAGGTATCAATTCTTACCTTTTCCTTAAGCCAAATATCCTTGGGTATTGACAATGTATAGTTATGCTTTGCATGTATGACCAAGTGGGTAAGTTACCAGATCATATTGAATATCTGGTATGGTGATAATTATTTTAATATTATGTATTCCATGACAATATATGCTTCATTTTTCCAGTACCCGAACTTCATATTTTCTCATGCTATGGACGAATGGTTCTTGCTCTTATTTTTGTTCAGCAGGATGTTTTTTCCTTTTCAAAGACCTTTGTGAAGCTCTATGAATTTTGCTTCCATTTTAACATCCTTACATATGGGGTTTTGACTACTTCCTTATCATTTTGAAGCTTTAAGTCATCTTCTCTTTGAAGTTTGCTCATGTTCAACACAGCTGTTCTCACAACTGTAACCTTTAATTCTTTTCCTTCAACTAAAATTTTCTTTTATTCTTACTTGGCCCCTATGGATATTTACTAGGAACTGTTTTTTGTGAAGTTTGTGCCTATGCCTCCTTACATTCCTATATGATCAACAAGTTCTCATTGTTTTTGTATTATTTCATGGACATCTACCTTTGGAATAAATTTTTTTATTGTTAATTTATAGGAGATTGATCAACTTAGGAATGCATTGGAGAAGGAACTCCGCAAAATCGAGGTACTTTAATTTTATGATATGTCATTTATGTTCTGATCTGATCTTCTGATGAAAGCAACTAGGTAAAACAAGCAAGTAAACCATGAAGCTATTAGTTCTGTCATCATTTTGAAAATATTGTATAATTCTTGAAAGATAAGAGAATTCAAATTGCGTTCCTTTTTAATTAATTGAAGTGGTTTTATGTGTATGCTTTTGGTTATACATTTGATTATCGAGTCAATTTCAAATTATATTGGTTTTGTAGCTGTGATTATGTTGCTCAAACTTGTGACCAAGAACAGTTATTTTTCCCATTTGTATTGTTATTTAATCTTTAAAATGATAAAGCAATCATCACCAGTGAGGAACCACCAATTGTATTCTTGACATAAAATGCCTACTTGTGAGAGTTAACACATTGTTATGCTTCTTAACTGTTATTGCTGCCAGTAGCTAGTATAATTTTATCTTGGTTTAAAGTAAGATAAGAGGTTAAGTGTAACCTTAACAGGGCCTCAACCATTCCATATAGTTTAAGTATTTTAATACTTATTATTATTTATCTGATGTGAGTCTTAAATTCTATTTGAAAAGTTGATCTGAAAAGTTAAATACTGTCATCATGTATGTTTTCTTTTACAAATGTTGGAAATCTAAATCTTCTCATTGTCAGCGTTTGGTAATTTCAGCCTAACTTATTCTTGATACTTTACAAGAATTTATTTGTTCCATGAAATTTTGATTTGTTTATTCTGAAACTCAGTTTTCCTGACTTTTGTGTTCATTGCAGAAGCACACGGGTAAAACTAATTCATTGTCTTCTGTGATTGATGATGGACAAGCTGGGGAGCAATCGCTTTATGCCTACATCCAAATACCTTCAGATGGCACTGATGTATGGGAAATTGATTTCTCACTCCTGAAATTTGGGAAAAAAGTTGCATCTGGGTCATACGGTGACCTGTATGTATCCTATGGATTGTTTTATATATTCCTCATAAAATTCAAATTGGTGTATTCTTCTTGTTTTTCTTTATTCTTTTCCTTGATCCTATATGTGTTTTGTTTTTTTTTTAGTTACCGAGGCAGTTACTATAGTCAAGATGTAGCTATTAAAGTACTCAAGCCTGAGCGCTTGAAAGAGAATATGATGCATGAATTTGCACAAGAAGTGTATATCATGAGGTCAGTTCAAAATCATACTCTGATTTCATATTAGTAATCTCTTAATTTCTCTTATGTGTGCACAACAAATTGGAAGCAATTGCCAAAAATAGTCAAAGCAGGACATATAAGAAACATCCTGATGACTGATTTGTGACTAACCTGCCTACGATAATCAAATTTTTTATCCTGCTGTTAATGTTTATTGAACTGTTTGCATCATAAGATCATCAAGTGTAAGAAACTGACCCTTTGTCAATATTATCTAGCTATTTATTTCCTGCATCAAGTTTAAGAAACTTAGCCTTTGTCAATAGTATTTAGTTATTTATTTCCTACATCTTGGTCATTCTTGCAGGAAGGTTCGTCACAAAAATGTTGTGCAGTTTATAGGTGCATGTACAAGGTCATCAAGCTTGTGTATTGTCACAGGTATATGAGCAAAGCAATTGGTTAATTCTTATGTTAAATGATGATCTTGAATTTCTTTAAACCATTGGGCTTTTTATCATTCAAGAGTTTATGTCTGGGGGAAGCATATATGACTTCCTGCACAAACAAAAGGGTGTTTTCAAGCTCCCGGCTTTGCTCAAAGTGGCAGTTGATGTTTCTAAAGGAATGAATTACTTGCATCAGAACAATATTATCCACCGGGACCTGAAGGCGGCAAACCTTCTAATGGATGAAAATGAGGCAAGTAATTTGAACACATGTTTCTGTTGTGCAGTGCTTTTTCTTGCATATCCTTCACACTTTATACCAAGCAAGTTTTGTCCTTAATTTTAGTCCACTTCTAACTAGTTTTAATGTCAGTTTTTGTCTTAATTATGGACAACATTTTCTTAAGATTTATCTGGTAATAGTTTTGTGTTGGCTTTTGCTATTTGTATACAGAAATTAACATTCTTTCTCAAACATTATCTAAATGATGTTAATCATCTGCAAATAATTTTTCACAGGTTGTGAAGGTTGCTGATTTTGGGGTGGCTCGTGTTAAGGCTCAATCCGGAGTAATGACTGCAGAAACAGGCACATACCGTTGGATGGCTCCTGAGGTATTTCTTTGGATATCTTTCTTTTAATAAAACTTCTTAAATTTCTTTGCCTACCGAGATATCCTGAAATGAATAACTACAGACATATTGAACTTCTCCAAAGTGAAATTTCATAAGAGAAATCTATCCAGAGCAATTTGCAAAATGCAAATGCTCGTCCTTTTCTTTAGACATTCGAGTTAAAAACTTGTTCAATTTTTGCTGCATTAATTTTGTTCAGCTTCAATTTTCTTATTTATAATTCTCCAAATACAAGGGTCTATTTCCCCCCATCACTTTCTTATCAATGTCGTTCTACACTGAAGGTCATAGAACACAAGCCTTATGATCACAAGGCAGATGTATTCAGTTTTGCTATTGTGCTCTGGGAACTGTTGACTGGAAAGGTATTTCTCTGTTAATGACGTTCATAAACACTTTGATTTTTGAGTTTACAAGATATCAACCTTTCATTATCTCGTTTCAGATTCCGTATGAATACATGACCCCGCTCCAAGCAGCAGTTGGTGTGGTTCAAAAGGTATTGATCACATTGAATTTATCAAGAACTTAGAATTATGAATATCATTTGATGCAAATAAAACATTTGTTTCGGGCTCAATTCAACCCAACATCGCTAGCCGTTTAATATATTTTTGTTAGCCATGATTTCAATTAACTTACGGACTTAAAACTATTAATTTCTTTTCACAAATGAGCTAGATTGATGCTACACAGAGGTGAGAAAAAATACTTATACAGGTAAATTTTTTGATAGGACACCAAACTATGGTCCGTTTTTATGTTGGGGTCCAGACTTTAATTTGATTCAAAATGATTACCCAATTTTAATTTTGTTTCACTGGGTGCTCACTCGAGAAATTTTGGTCTATTTTTGATGGTTTGATGTTAAAAATTTCTATTAGAATGTTAGATAGAAATGTCAATTGGGCGGACAGTGTGCCATGCATATGTTGGCAGAGAATTTTTGACATCTGTATTATAAAAAAAAAGGTTGGAATCTCTCGGGTAACCACCTGGTAAAACAAAATTGAAGTTTGCTACTCTGTCAAAAAATTTACCCAATATTATAGCAAACAAACTTATGTTTAGAAAAGTCTTGGCTGGTCCCTGAATTGTGATTAAATGTTAATTTAAGTCCTTAAACCCAAGTAAAGTGTCATTTATTACTGAAATGAATATTTTTATGTAGTTTAGGAATCATTTGTGGATTTTCATCTTGAGACTTTTAAGCCATGAATTGATATTAGAAAAATGAAGGTTGATTTTTTTTTTTTTTTTGAAGGGTTTGAGACCTACAATTCCTAAGAACACAAATCCAAAACTTGCTGAACTGCTCAAGAGATGTTGGCAACAGGACCCATCTCTCAGACCTGACTTCTCAGAAATTCTTGAGATACTTCGTACTACAACGAAAGAGGTATACTGCCCGTATTATAATTTATATTGAAATCTTGTATTGTATTTCGATCTTTCGCTTGTTTATGATGATTTCAATGTTGGACAGGTTGAAGACCGGCCGAAGGAGAAGTCGAATCGTTTTCTTTCAGTTATCAAGCGAAACCATTGAAGTAAACGTATTTATAGTGAATAAAACGACCGATTCAATGTGTTCTTGTTATTTGTATGAGAATTTTGGTTCTTCTTGTCAGTAATATTCTTTCTTCTTGGCTTCATCATTGTGCATTGTTTTTCGGA
This sequence comes from Dioscorea cayenensis subsp. rotundata, assembly GCF_009730915.1. Lineage (NCBI taxonomy): Eukaryota > Viridiplantae > Streptophyta > Magnoliopsida > Dioscoreales > Dioscoreaceae > Dioscorea > Dioscorea cayenensis. The sequence continues at coordinate 2,663,389 of NC_052471.1, read as the reverse complement.
TTCTTAATTTACTGTAAGCTTTACAGTGATTTTGTTTTGAGTCTAAGATTTTTAGTTTACTAACAATGTTTTTATTTTATTTTATTTGTATAAACTGTCATTTTTAAACACTTTATTTAGAAAATAAACAACTGGGATGTTTCTTATAAAAACACTTCTAGACGAAAGTAAGAGTGCTTAATTAGTTGAAACAGAAATGAAATAATTAATTTTAGTCTTTATTTTTATGTTCTTATTACTTTTGAAAAATAAGTTAAGTACTAATTGTCCATGGATGAATGTGCATGGCATGTGAAAAGTAAGGAAAAAAAACCCCTCCAAATGGCACCAGAAAAATAATAGTATGATTACTGTGAACCCTACCATGATTTCATTAATACAACCAGGCCCAAACTAAACTTTAATTTTTTTTTCTTTATCACTTCTCTTTGTTTAAAGAATATCATCAAATCAACACTCCAAGATTTGTTCATTTATTCCTAATTATTATTATCAAGCAAGCAAATCTTTATATTTTCCCTTTCACTTTCCCTTTGAATTTAATCATTTTATTCTCTCTAATAAATTAAGCCAATTTATTCTCCACTACTCATATAAAACCAATCCTCTCTCAACAAACTTAATAGTATATTAGTATCCAATAGGAACAACCAAATCAATTAAGGTATCAATGACCAGAGTGAAGGTATTTGGATCTCCAACTTCATCAGAGGTTGCAAGGGTGCTTGTTTGTCTCTTTGAGAAGAATGTTGAGTTCCAACTCACCAGGGTTGACATCTATAATGGTTTAGAAAAGAAACCAGAGTATTTAAAGCTACAGGTAATGCTATATTAACAAGAACTAATTACTTACATTTTTGCTGCAATTAATCCTCTCATTGTGTTTATGTCTACATTCATGAACAGTCCAATGTAAAAGCTCTCACTTTTGAAGATGACGTCATAAATCTTGTTGGTAAGTAATTAAACCATTTTATTTGTTTCAAATTTTTTAATGAAGATTAAATTCAATGATTTTGGCTAGTGATTTGGCCTAATTCACTGTTTGACATCCTCATGATGATCGCTTCAATTTTTTTTATTTTTAATAACTTATTAGTTGTTTTATATTATATTGTTTTTATCATGTATTGGTTAGTTATATCATATTTTTTTAGTTTTTTTTATAAAGTCAGATAAATCACAAATTTATTGAAAATGGAAATATAGCAAACAAACACAGTACAATAGACTAGAAAGATCATATTTCTTTAGTTATATTGTATTTTGTTAGTTCTTTGTGTTTTGTTTTATTCAATGGAACCTCCGTTTATATATATATATATATGATTTGTAGATGACTTTTTTCCTGTGTTATAAACTATTAATGATTTTTATTTTAATTTATGAATTAATATTTAATATGATATCAGAGTCGAGGGAGATATGCCGTTATATATGCGAAAAATACAAAGACCAAGGGAACACGGATATTCTTGGTACAGGGGAGAGAGAAAAAAAATTGGTTGATCGATGGTTACAAATAGAAGCAGATAAGTTTGAGCCACTTAACTCAGATTTAGTTTTCGATTTAATATTTCTAGAATTTGCACCAACAATTAGTTTAAAGGTAGATTCAAACAAAGAGGCAATTGAGGAGTACAAGAAGAAATTGGGCAAGGTTTTAGATGTATATGAGCAAAGATTACAAGAGACTCGATTTTTAGCCGGAGATAAGTTCACTCTTGCCGATCTTTCGCACCTTCCCGATGTGCATCGACTTATTAAGTCGACCTGGTGCGCCGATCTCTTCGCGTCGAGGAAGATGGTGACTAATTGGTGGAAGGAGATATCTAGCCGGGCATCATGGAAGAAGGTGATGGAAATGCAAGTGGAATGAGATCTAAATGCATGAAGATTGAACTTGAGAATAATGTACGTTGCTCATGCATGGAGGTTTGAAATCAGAGTGGTTGGAAATTGATTTATTGGCTTTGGTTTGGAACAAAGAGTTGTGTGAGACTCAAGAGTCTTGATGTCACTTTTCATGTCATTTTGAGGCTTCTTGTTGTTGTTGTCAGATTGATTTTTTTTTTTTAACATGTTTTTTAATTATCACTGGTGTTTTTAACTCTTATATGAAAAGTTTAGAACATGATTAAAAACTTAATGGGTATAGGGTGACTTGTCCGCATTGTAAAAGCCAATGTTTTTAATGAATATGCACTAAAATGGTTCGTTTATAATTAAAAAAACTTATTATTCTTAGTTACTCTCCCTCATTAATTGGGAAGTGGTGAAAGTTGAGAGCCATGTTAATGAGCACGGCCTATATAGGATGGGCCACATTGGCCCGGCCGATGTAATTTTTTAAGATAAAATTAAATAAAATAAAATAAAATAAAATAAAATAAAATAAATAGAAATATATATATATATATATATAAAATAAAAATCAAGATCAATATTAGTGTGTATTATTCTACAATATATGTGAAAAACATTTAAACACACGGTAAAAATTTAAAAAAGAACATGTGATGTATTACAAAATTATAGAAAAAATTGTAGTACTGGAAATATATATTTTTTTCAACCCATGTAAAATTAAATTATGGTAATATACTCTGAAGTCTTATCTATATAAAAAAAAAAAAATCTGATTCCGCATGAGAACTTGAGAATTAAATCTTCAAAAGAAAAATAAATTTTTTTTTTGTATTTGTATGCATAGGATATTTCTTTTATACCCTAACAAATTATTCTTATTTGTTTGTACTTTCTTTTGACTAAACGTCAATTAAAAAATTTTATTTAAAAATTAAATTATTAATTACTTTTTCTCTTCATTCACCTTGGTAAACTAAAATTGAAAGAAGAAACAAAGATCAATTTATATTTTTATAAAATTCATAAGTTGATTTGTAACTTTAAAAATACATAATAAAATAAAAGTGTTTTATAAAGGTGTGTAAACCAATATGATTTTTTATGAGAGTTTGTAAATAATTCTTCATTTTTATAGGTATGGAAGCAATTTTTTTATTAAAAACTTTCCATTTTAAAATTTAAAAAAAAATAATAGCCCATGTGCCAGGTGGGCTGACAAGTGGGCTAGCTTTGCCATGTTGGCATGGGCCATGCCATGTCGTGGGCTGTGCCAACACGACCTGATCACTGTAGTTACAGCTCTGGTGACTGGTGAGATCACACTCTAACAGTGAAACTCTTAAGTTTATTTTAAAAATGTGATTTTTATCGTAACAAGTGAGTGGTAAGGTAATTAACTCCAATGTAAAGAGTTAAAATTTGAAGTCCTAAATCATGATTGAAAATTTGAAATGCATCATGTATGCAAAGTAAATTATTTATATTATTTAAAAAAAATTGGGAAAATAAAAGTTACACTTCCATCAAGTATGATTGAAAATTTGGAATGTATATAGAGTGACTTGTCTATATTATCATATATGAGTTGAGGTTCAAACCCGACTCCTCATCAGGGCATGAGTAATAACGGATAATTGTAATTTCTCCTTTAATTATCACTTCTCTTTCTTCAAAGAATATCATCAATATTAACACTCCAAAAATTTTAATTAGTTCATAGTACCATTGTGCAAGCAAACTATATCTTTTCCCTCTCATTTTTCCTTTTAATTTAATCATTTTCTTCTCTCTAATGAAGACAGTTTTTCCTCAAAACCATGCTAAATTCTATTTCAAAATGTTTAGAGTATCTAATAAGGCCAGCCACAATGCCCACAGACTACAGTGAAGCTATTTGGATCTCCAACTTGATCAGCAGAGGTTGCAAGCTAAAGCTGCAATTGTCTGCCTCTCTAAGAAGAATGTTGAGTTCCAACTCACCAGGTTAGCAATCTATATATAATGGCCTGGAGAAGAAACTAGAGTGCCTCAAGCTACAGGTAATGACAAATTAACAAGACCTAAATGCCTACATTTTTATTGCAATTATTCCTCTCACCGTGTATAGATATATTCATGAGCAGTTCAAAGTAAGAGCCCTCCCTTTTGAACATGGCATTGACAAACCTTGTTGGTAAGTTGTTTTATTTGTTTTGATTTTTTTTAAAGAATGGATATACCACAGATTAATATAAAATGGAGATACAAGAATGACATACAAAATATATATATATATATATATATATATATATATATAACAGGAATACAACAAGACAAATGTCCGGCCACTAGAACTGGAAATACAAATAAAGAAGACTAAAGGGGCTAGAATAAATTACATTGAGCACTCCCTCTCCTCCCCAGTATGAAGGCAGATGAAAGAGTGATCATCTCCTATGTTGATGTCAAACTGCACAACCAAACTGATTCCAAGTTGGTCATATACTCTTCTAGATCATTCGCATCATCCATCTAATTAGACCCCAGAAAGTCAAGCTTCTTTTTACGTGACCGAGTTGTATTCTTCAACTTGGATGACGGATTTGCACCGATCACTACTTTTTTTTTTACAAAGTTGACAATCGACAAAGCAAAGGACAAATGAGTACAGAGGTGCATCCGTTACGGTAGCTTGATTGACCTCCTAGGATAAACCTCCCTCCATACAATCGATCACTACTTGGATGACTGATTTGAAAATAGAGACAGTGGAGGAGTACAAGAAGGTGGGCAACGTGTTAGACGTATATTAGCAAAGATCTCAGGAGACTCGATTTCTCGCAGGATATAAGATTACCCTTGCTGATCTTATTCACCTTCCCAATGTGCATTAGCCTGTTAAATTTGACTTGGTGCTTTGATCTCTTCACATTGAGAAAGATGGTGAAAAATGGTAGGGAAGAGATCTCCAACCAACCATCATATATGGATGAAGGTGGTGGAGATGCAAAGAGAATGAGATCTAGCTGCATGAAGATATATTGGACGTAAGAATGCATGCACGTAGTGATAATCACTACATAGATACTAGAGATCATGAGGGAAAATTTTTGTATTAAACTCAATCTTTGATAATACTTATACAAACCAGGATAATTTATACAAGATAAAACCTTCAAGGAAAAACAGAAAAACTCTATTGATTTAACAAAAGAACTAAGCTTTTATAACTTTACAAAAACTTCAGTAACCAAAATGAAACTGGTGCGCTGAGTCATCTACAATGTGGTGCACTTTGGTTAACCAAACTGATTAACTCTATTGCTTCGAACTAACGCGCACCCCTTCTTCACTTCATCCTTTTTGCAATTCAGCTATCTTCAATCACAACCAACACGCAGCCCATGCATTGTTGTTTGAAATATGAGAGAGGTTCATTAGGAAATGGGTTTAATTTTTTGAATAATCACTAAAATTTGGTAAAATTACAGTTTACTCACTCAAGTTTGATTTATTTCTAAATAATCACTGAAGTTACTAATTATTTTAAATGTCAGTCACCGAATGATTACATGCTTCATTAGCTAACGTGGACACAGTTTTCTAAATGTTGATTGGACTTTTCATGGTATCTACGTCAACTAATGAAGCTGGTAATCATTCGGGTGACTGACATTTGAAATAATTAGTAACTTCAGTGATTATTTAGAAACAAATCAAACTTGAGTGAGCAAACTGTAATTTTACCAAATTTTAGTGATTATTCAAAAAATTAAACCTTAGAAAATGCTTTATTGACTTCTGGTACAATTATATAATAAGATGTTTTTATTTTGAGGGTTTACTGTTTTCCACGATGCGTTGAAGTTCTATGGGTATCTATTGTTTGCATTAATATGAAGCCTCTAAGATTATAATTTTGGGGTTTTCTTGTTATTGTTCTTCTTCCTTCTAACACAATCAATTCAGCACACTATATATGGCAATATCACTTTCTAAATGGAGAGCCCATGGGTTCAGTTTTTATTTTAAAATTAAAAATATTAATTTTAAAGGGTTTATATTAAATTTTATTAAATTTTATATTTTGTACTAGTGGACCTCATATGGGTGCTACATAAGCTTAGAGGTCTTACACCTAAAAGTCTCAAGACTTAGTGGCTCAATCCTTATACATTTATATAAACCCATTACACTTCTATCACACAACCGATGTGGGACTATATTTCCAACACCCTCCCTCAAGTTCAACTGGGTCATTTTTTTTTGTCAGTTCGAACTTGCTCAGACTTGTACACCAGAGGTCTGTTTTTTACCAGAACTTGTACACTACTTTTGGTCCGTTTAGTGCTTTGCCCAGGGATATACTTTCCCAGTAAAATTTTTCCCAGTAAAGTCTTTCCCTGTAAAGTGTTTCTTTGTAAAATTACATCACAACGTTTGTTATGTTTCTTAAAAATTGTAATCTAAATGCATGCAAAATTAATTCATCCGTTTGGTGTAAGCAGGCTTTCTAAGCAAAGTTATGCTTATTGTCAATTTTGCCATTATTAGTTATTTTAGTAAGACAAAACCCATAATCTTTTTTATTTCTTTCCATTTTCTGTCAATAAAGTCATATGTGTGCAGTCAACTATTTAATTATTTTAAAAATTATTTATATTAATGATTATGTAATTAATCTTTAAATTTGTTATCTAAAAGCAAATTCAAAGATTAATTAAAAAAGAATGTTTTCTTTTAAAATTTTAATATCAAATTAATTTGTTATCTTAAAAATCGTGTTATGGAAAACAATTTTTAGTTAAAAAACTAATCTTTAACATAATTTAACCTTTTTGTGATTATTTCATTAAATTTTTATTATGGAAAGAAAAATCTTTTTAATAGAAAAAGAGAATTTTATTTAGGTAATTTGGTTATTTAACAAATGTTACTAGATTACATCCATGATGTAAGATGTAATCTCTTTCACACTCCATACCTTATGAATCATTTCACTATTCAAAGGAAAAGTGATTACATTTTGATTATTACTTTACACACTTGGTTTATAAATCAAACAGATGAAAATGATTCACATCTTTTACTTTCCTTGCAAAGTAACAACTTTCCCTCTTACTAAACGGGCCCTTTGTTTCTCAAAGATCTTACACACATGGACTTGTCCACTGCTACTTGTGTCTCAGAGAGACTACTCAAATGAATTTGTATACCACTTTGTGTCTAGGTTTATATATATATATTAGGCTCCACTATATTTCTCTGATACCATGTTAGATTTTATATTTTGTACTAGTGTGCCCTATATGGGTGCTACATAAGCTTAGGGGTCTTACACCAAAAAGTCTCAAGATTTAGTGGCTCAACCCCTATACCTATATATAAATCTATTACACTTCTATCACACAACCGATGTGGGACTATATTTCCAACATCCTCCCTCAAGTTCAACTGAGTTATTTTTTTTGTTAGTTCGAACTTGCTTAGACTTGTACACAAGTAATCTGTTTTTTACCAGGTTTTGTACACTACTTTATATCTCAGAGATCCTACACATATGGACTTGTCCACTACTTGTGTCTCAGAGGCCCTACTCAAATGAATTTGTACACCACTTTGTGTCTAGGTTTATATATATATATATAAATATATATATTAGGCTCCACTATATTTCTCTGTTACCATGTTAGATTTTATATTTTGTACTAGTGGGCCCTATATGGGTGCTACATAAGCTTAGGAATCTTACACCCAAAAAATCTCAAGACTTAGTGGCTCAACCCATATATCTATATATAAACCTATTACACTTCTATCATACAATCGATGTGGACCTATATTTCTAACCATTTTTATTCCATTCATATGACATCATACATGGATATATAAGTTACCTAGTAAAAGGCTTTTCTCCCGTTAAATAATAGATCTTTCTCATCAATATCTTTTATAGAAAAAGAAGAAATTAAAGGAAAGTCATTTGTGACATTTGATTACAATTTTGTTAACATGAAGATGAAGAGCTTATATCATAAGGGGAAAACAGTGGGAAATGACCAAAATTGGAAGACGACCCAAAAGAGGAAGAAAATGGTAAAAAATATTTGAGAAAGTTCCTTAACATAATAATTTATTTGAACATTCTTTATTGAAGTCTGAATTCAAAGTTCAAACCCATCCGGTTCTCTTTCTAGAAGAGATTAGATTCACTAAATGTTAAACTCTTCAATTAGCTTCCTTTTTAATAGCTACATGTTATAGTCCATGATTTCTTCTACAATGCAACAGATCGATTTATAATATTATATATTTTTGATTTCACAAAAATGGATACATCATCGAAATATATTAAAAGAAAATAGTGCATACAACCCGACAGAGTGTAGGAGATCACAAACTAGCGGGTTTAATCAACTGTTCATGGTGGCTCAATCGATGTAAGGAATATTAATTATGAGTCTTTAATTAGTAAGGCTCACGGTTGGAAAGGGGCTAGCACGATAGCACCATTATTGAAGGTGGTGAACATGAAGTCTAGGCTCCATTTGATTATTGATACTGAATCCTTCAACTTGAGTCCTTTTTATTCAAAGGCAATAAAAGACTATAAGAAAAACATTTAATCAATTTTACTTAGAATTGTACTAGGAGGAGGTGGGGGTGCTCAAATAGTCAATTATTTCTCTCTAACAGATAATATATATTGTTAGTTCTGGAGAGATAGATGTGTGTAAAATAAACGTTCAATCTCACAAAAAATTAAAACATATACAAATAATCATGCAAGAGAAAGAAGACACACAAGTTGGTTACCCCAGTTCGGCACAAATTTGCCTATATCAGCAGCGTGGGTTGGGGGCAAACACGGGAAAACAATCCACTAAAAGAGATAAAGGAATGAAGAGTATAACACACTCTTTCACTCACACAATAACAAAGAACACCCTCTTAATATTGTCCGATGCCCACTCTCCTCAACCCTCACCAAAGGGTCTCTCACTCGTGGCTCATCCTAAATCTTTAAGCATGGTATTTTATATAGATGCACCAACGTCTCAATAGATCTTCTTTTTTTAGACTTCTCCGTGACTTTCCTAACTTGGACACCTTCCAAAATTAGATGTTGCAACACCCAGTTGCAACACCGCCCACCTTGTTGAATATGACTGAGTTCTATCCCAGTTGCAGCCGAACTTGCGACACCTTCAACCCTCTCGGTTCCTTCAGTCCGCTTCGTAGCAGTTGCCTCATCCCGAGCTCCTCCTGCCTGCAATCGCTTTTTTTATCATGTCATTTCAGCAAACCCCCTCTCCCGAGGGTCGCACTCACCAAGGCACAAACAACCATCTCCCAAAGATGGTTCCAAAAGATCTCCCGATTTTCATTCCAAACTTAGTCCAAGTTTGGTCTTCCTATATGATCTTCGTTTGAATCATGGATATATTGTTATTAAACTTGATCTCCTCTCATCCAAGTTTAGCCTTCAATATCTTCCAAGCATGATCTCCAATCATCCATGCTGGGGTCTTTAAATCTTCAATCAATCTTTAATTAAATCTCACCATATATAATTGTGTCCTTGAATAACTCCGCCCATAAATAGCTTTAGATTTTTCCTTCAAATTATATTGTTAATTATGGTCTTGAGAATCATATTGGCTTGCCCTTGCTTTTCTTAGTTTGTGTCTTCAAATAGCTTCACACCAAACTAAGCTTCATGCAATCTTCATGATGATTTTTTATTTTTACCAACAATAGATTATTCATCACTTTTAGAAATAGATTTCTCATAAAAGGAGTTTAGCTAAGATATAATTCATCATCTTGGATCATACCATAGATAGATAAAATCATACCTAAGATAATCTTGCTTTTAGAGAGATCTTTTTACCTTAATGCTATTTCCAAAAATAATTATTCTTTATATAAAACATTGAGAGGAATTTCTCTAAACATAGTCTCCCATCATGATCTTCTAGCCCTTATATCTTCATGTGCCATATCACCGTGCGTTAGCCACATCCTCATCTTTGTCACCACTTCTTTTGTCAAGTCATCACTACCACGTCATCTCCTTGGCATATCGTCTCTTGGCTTGTCACATAATGCTAATCCAAGTCTTCAGACCTAACTTATATATATATATATATATATAATTAAGTGGAAAAAAGAGCAAAACTTCATTGCCTTCAGTTTTGCATGCAAAATTAAGAAGATGATAGACCCACATATGCCTACACCAGGAAGTTTGAACCTCCCCCATCTTTGCTGAAGGCCAAATCCAAACTAAGCTTTTGCTCTTTCTCACTTCTTTATATTGTGACAAAGCATATACAAAACATCATTCTGACACTACCTAAACGTCTAACGTAATATAGAGTCCTATAAATCTCAATAATTAAACTCACACACACCCTTCTCTTTCCCTTTTCGCTTTTCCTTTTTCTTTTCCTGTTCATTTTATTATTTTCTCCTTGCTTGTAAGGTCAGTTTATATAGATATATATTCTCTCCCACGTACAACTCATGAGTTAATTAAGATATATATATATATATATATATCTTACAAGGACCAAATCAAGCTTTCAAATGGGTAGTGTCAAGCTATATGGACATCCAACTTTATCAGATGTTGCAAGGGTGCTTGCATGCCTCTTTGAGAAGGAAACCAGTACCTAAAACTAGGTGATATATATATATATATATATATATATAGAATACCAATTAGAACCAAAACTAAATTTTTTATTACATTAATTAATCAATCCCCGCACATACTATATATATGTGAGCAGAGATTGGGAATTGAAGAACAAGAACATGATGGCTAATGTACTCAATATATATAAGTAGAGATTGCGATAAATATGGATAAACCACGGGAAATAAGGCTTGATTCCTCACTGAATATAAGGAGAATGGGGTCAAAAAATAAACCAAATTAATAGAGAGGATTATCTATTACTTATATGCACCTTGACTCTTTCTCAATTAGCCAATGTGGAATTATACATATATTTATTAATTAGGTGGACATGCAAATGGAGAAGATTGAACTTAGTGTTTGGTGCCCTGGATATCCCAGGATAGGGATGGGATATCCAGGGCTACAGCTCTATCCGGGTGTTTGGTTTCCGGGATGGGACTGGATGGGGATGTCCCCCATCCTCGAAAATGGGATGAGTGGCGTCCCCACCGATTTGGTGGGATGCCACTCATCCCACCATCTCATCCCTTTCTCTCTCCTTCTCTCATCCATTTCCATCTCTCAAATATTTTTAAACTAATTAACTTCAACTAAAAAAATTAAGTTAAATAATAAATAAATATGTTATCCATTAATAATTCATTAAAAATAATTTAAACTAAATAAATAAAAAAATATTTTTTTATTAATTATCCGTTATTTAAATACTTCCTAAAAATATTTAAATTTAAATAAATTAAAAAAATATCATCCATTAATTAAATTAAATTAAACAATTTAAAAAAATAATTTTTTTAATGATAATTTGAAAAGTACATTCTTAGTTTTTAACCTTTTGGTTATCCATAATAATTTCCAATTATTCGCTGCAGTTTCTAGTTATTCATAATAGTTTCCGTTTATTATGTTATTAATTAATAATCCATTAAAAATATTTCATGCTAAATAAATAAAAAATTTATCTATTAATATCCATTATTTAAATCAAATACATACTTAAAAATGAATATCCAAATATTTACATATCCTTATCCCTCTAACCAAACACCAAACAATCTTTATCCTTACTATTAAATCCCTCCAACCAAACACTTAAACATAGATATTCCCATCCATGGATATTTCATCTATGGATATCCCCCATCCATGGAATATTATATCCCACTATCCAAACACTACCTTAGATAATATAGTAAATGGCAAATGTTTGATTGGTTTTTGGTGCATTGAGATGCTATCTTACTGACTGTTACTGGTGTGTTTTGTTTATGGTGTTAAGCTCCATGATATCTTACAGTACATTAATATAGGTTTATTATTGGTCGTAACTTGACTTTAAATTATGATATGATTTTGCTCCGTTTGTAGGAAAGGAAAATGTAATATAGGATTTTTTTTTTAATTATAGATATACCTAAAAAAAAAATCTATATTTATGTGTATAATAGGAAAAGACATATTTGCATGTATATCCCAGCAAATATGTATCTCATGAGATTAGAAAAAACTTCAATAGTGTTAAATATACCAATGGAAGAAGAAAAAAAGACATTTGTGAGTTTTCATAAATATTATTAAAATTGATTCATTTACCTTGCATCTTTGGATTTTTTTTTGTTATGTAATAATGTCTGGCAAAATACATGTATGGATTAGTACTTTGCAGAAATATACAGATGAATATCATTTTTACTGGTATGCACACAATTATGACATTTTCTAAGGGTGCGTGTGAGCGCGCGCGTATATATACATATGCAAAAATCCCTTTCTTTTATCATAGGCCATGGCTCATTAATACACACCATATGGTCCAAGTAAAATAAGCCCCTTTATTTATTTTTTTTAATTTTTTTTTTTTTTGACAATAAGGAACAAGCTGCCCTTATTTATAAATTTATTAAGAGACATTTAAGTATGAAAATGCACCGGTTACTATGATTTATCAACCTCTTAAAAACTTATAAATTCAGCAAGTGTCACATGGGGCAATGAAAGTTCGTCACATATACACCCAAAAGATTTGTAAAAACTATACCGAACTAATAAATTCCTCATGTTATGTAACTCTGGAGGGGAGAGATACAATACCTCCCACAAAGGACCCACTAGACTCATTTGAATTTAATGATACTTGGGGCAAAGAACATTGCATGAATAGTACTATGAATAATACCGCATCTTTTTGCTTATGGTCTTACAGTGACTTATGATGAAAGACTAGTCATCCAAGTGGCAATCTGCACCTCCTCACACTCCCCCTTTCCCTTTATTTGATTGAGCCTCAACTTTTTTTTCCCTCACTGCTTCCCATCACTGTGATTCAGCTTCCCTTCCCACTCTTCGAAGGCTTTGTATGGATTCTTGAGAAGAGGGAGCCATTGTGGTCCCCCGGACTGGCCGGATCCCATGAGTGAATAGAAAGTTAGATCTGTGAAGAGAAACAATGATAAGAAATAACTATGAGTGGCTTTGTGGGCATGTGCGTGTTAGTCACATGTTGACTTATGTTATATAGATATATTAGCATATATATTATTATGTTAGTATATAAGGATATATTAGCATATATTATTATGTTAGTATATAAGGATATATTAGCATATAATATATGCTAATAAGATTATCTCTCATCGAGTTGGATATGAGGGTATATATAACTCGGGATTTTCTTATTGTTTTTCTTCTTGAGACGAGCTTGAGAGTTGTTCGAGCCATCGGAGATATTCTTCATAGTGGATTTCAATTCCCGACCCCGTGGAGACGTGAGGCAAGAGTGCCGAACTCCACGTAATTCTCGTAGTAAAGTGGTTTGTGTGTGTTTATCTTTCTTTCTCTATTATAGTCCCTATCTTTGCATGTGTTTTTGGAGACTAACCTTGACGGAGTTATTGGGACATCTACGGGTGTGTTAGTGCTTCAGAAGGGGTCTTAAGTGAAGCATTAAGTCCCCCAACAATTGGCATCGAGCTATTGGTTTATAGCTTGGGTAAATTTACGCACACAAGGTGTTCGACAATATTCCCGAAAGATGTCTTCACTTGGTAATGCTAAGGTTGGGAAGTATGAGATTGAGAAGTTCAATGGGAAGAACGATTTCTCCTATTGGAAGATGCAAATGAAGAATTTGTTGATATCACAAAAATTACACAAGGCACTTTTGGGGAAAGAAAAGAAACCCAAAGAAATGAGTGATGAAGATTGGGAAGATCTTGATATGGAGGCACGCGCAGCTATTATTTTGTCTTTGGATAGGGATGTCGCCTTCTTGGTGAATGACGAGGCGACAACGGCTAGCGTGTGGTTGAAATTAGAGTCCAATTTCATAACCAAAACCTTGACAAATCGCATCTACTTGAAGGCCAAGTTGTACACTTGCAAAATGGATGAAGGAACTTCAATCCGGGATCACATAAGCAAGTTTGAAAGGATAGTTTCAAATTTGAAGGATGTGGAGGTCAAAGTAGAGGATGAAGATCAAGCTATTCTTTTGCTACTTTCTTTGCCACCATCATTTGAGAACCTTGTACAAACATTGATGCTTGTGGGTGAGACACTCTCTATGAACGATGTTAGAACATCACTCTTATCTGATGATCTTCGGAAGATGGCTACAGGTGGAAGAGTGGACAAAGAGCAAGCACAAGGATTGTTTATAAGGGGAAGGTCAAATGAAAGGGGAAAGGTGCAAAGAGGGAAATCAAGATCAAAGTCAAGACCTATTGCAAAAGTAGTATGCTACAATTGCGGAGAGCTTGGGCATTATAAGGCCGACTGTTCCAATAAGAAAGTAAATTGGAGGAAGAAGAACAACAAAAATAACAAGGGAAAGCAGGTCAAAGAAGAAGCAAGCTATGCTTCAGATGAGGACAATGATGAATGCTTCATGGCCAATCAAGGTGAAGACATTTCTGGGAAATGGATGCTCGATTCGGGTTGCTCTTATCACATGTGTCCAAATAGGAAGTGGTTTACAACCTATGAGAACATTGATGGTGGTAATGTATTGATGGGCAATGATCATACTTGCAAAACAGTTGGGCTTGGTTCAATTAGAATCAAGATGCATGATGGGATTATCGGAACCTTGACAAATGTAAGGCATGTTCAGTTTGAGGAAGAACTTGATTTCACTTGGTGTATTGGAATCCGATGGGTGCAAGATTGTGGCCTACAAGGGAATTCTAAAAAGTTGTTCGAGGCTCCATGGTGGTGATGAAGGGTGTTTGTCATGGTAATCTATATGCTTTGTTGGGTATGACAATCACAGATAATGCAGCAATTGGGATTTCCAAAAGCAGTAACCTATCAGATTGTACTAAACTTTGGCACATGCGTCTTGGACATATGTCAGAAAAGGGTTTAACTCTACTTGGAAAGGAAGGTTTGTTGAAGAACTTGGAGAAACCTTGCATGGACTTTTTAGTGAGCACCGTGTGTATGGGAAGGCACAGCGAGTCAAGTTCACCACAAGCAAGCACAAGAGTAGAAGACTATTAGACTATGTGCACGCGGACGTATGGGGGCTAGGCTAAAGTTGCTTCAAAAGGGGGTTCCGGATATTTTTGTCTCATTTATTGATGATTACTCAAGATATGCTTGGGTATATTTTTACGAAACATAAGAATGAAGTATTTGAGACATTCAAGCGGTGGAGAGCGATGGTTGAGAAAGCGAGCAGGTAGAAAGTTGAAGACAATCGGGGTTAGATAATGGTGCGAGTACACTGAAGGTGTCTTCGAGGAGTTTTTGTGATCAAGAGGGTATTGTTCGACATGCATGCGATTAGGGAATACACCACGCTGAGAATGGGGTTGCGAGAGGTGGCAACAGTACATTACTTGAGAGAGCAAGATGTATAAGATCTAATTCGGTTTGGGGCGGAGAATGGTGGGCAAAATCGGTGGCAACGACGATGCTATATAGTGAGCAGAGCTCCACATTCCACCCTCGATGGTGACACACCCTACGGACTATGGTCGGGGAGAACATGCGAGACTATAATGTTCTTAGAATTTTTCGGTTATACAGACTTACTATCATGTGAAAGAGAATAAAGCTTGATCCTAGAGCCAAGAAAGCAATTTTTCTTGGGATATGCAAAAAGGGAGTGAAAGGCTATCGCCTTTGGTGTATGGAAGATTCAAAGTTTATAATCGGCGAGGGATGTTACTTTTTATGAGAATTCCATATTAGCTTTGTCTAAAGCTATGAAGCCTCTTGATGGTGATGGTGATGAGTTAACAACTAACACCCAAGTGGTGGAGATTGATGGATCCGAAGACCAACCATGCCCCAGCCCATGTTCATGAGAATGTTGTTGTAAATGAACATAAGGAGGTTCATAAACATAATACACAAACACTACGGAAGTAGAAAAGCAGTCTTTGGCTACTACTAGGCCAAAGAGGCAAGTTAAAATGGTTCGGGAAGTTTGGGTCAGATGAACCTCTGAAACACTATGGACAGGTAAATTTGGTTGAGTATGCACTCTCGGTGGAGAATGATGAGCCAGTCACTTTTAAGCAAGCTATCGAAGATGAGAATAGTGAGAGATGGTTGGTTGCAATGGAGGAAGAGATGGAATCTCTTCGGAAAAACCAAACATGGGAAGTTGTTCCGTTGCCCATTGGTAAGCATGCTATAGGGTCTGAAAGTGGGTGTACAAGAAAAAGGAAGATTCATCTAAATCTTGTGGCACAAGGTACAAGGCAAGACTAGTTGCCAGAGGGATTTGCATGGAAAGAAGGGGTGGACTACAATGAGATATTTTTCTCCCGTGAGTGAAGCACACCTCTATCCAGTGTATTCTTTGAGTTTGGTAGCTCATGGTGATCTTCAAATTTGGAACAACTTGATGTTAAGGCGGCCTTCTTACATGGTGACTTAGATGAGGGAAATTTATATGCATCAGTAGGAAGGGTACAAACTCGAAGGAAAAGAGAATCAGGTTTGCCGCTTGAGGAAATCACTTTATGGTTTGAAGCAGTCGCCTCGACAGTGGTACAAGCGCTTCGATACTTTTATGCTCAAGAAGGGTTACTCGGAAGCAAGTATGATTGTTGTGTTTACTTTTCGTAAGCTTTGTGGTGATGCATATATCTATCTCCGTTGTACGTGGATGACATGCTCATTGCTAGCAAGAGCAAGGTGGAGATAGATAGGTTAAAGTCTCAACTCGATGAGGGAGTTTGAGATGAAGGATATGGTGCGCCAAGAAAATCTGGGTATGGAGATCAAAAGAGAGGTCAAGCCGTAAGCTATTTCTACATCGGAAGGGTTACCTTGAGAAAGTAATATCACGGTTTGAAATGCAAGATGCTAAGCGGTGGTGACTCCATTGGCCCCACATTTTCGTCTCTCTAGTAAGCTATCTCCCACAATTGATGAAGAAAAAAAGAACACATGGCTCGTGTTCCTTATGCTTGTGCGATGAGCGCGTCTAATGTATGCGATGGTATGTACGCGTCCCGGATATTTCCGCAGCGATCGGTGTGGTTAGCGATTCATAGCGCAAATCCGGGAAGGCTTCATCTGGGAAGCGATGAAATGGATTCGAGGTACTTGAAGGGTACCATTAGCATGGGTTTGTGTTTTGGTGGAGAAAGATGTCAATTGAGTGGGTTTGTGGACTCAGATTATGCAAGTGATCTAGACCGACGGCGTTCCACTACTGGTTATGTATTTCGGATATTTGGTGCTCCAGTTAGTTGGCGATCAGTATTACAAGCCACAGTGGCACTATCTACCACAGAGGCTGAGTATATGGCCGTGACAGAAGGAGTGAAAGAAGCTTTGTGGTTATGGGGTTTGTTAGATGATTTGGGGATTGAGCAAGGCACGGTGGACTTGGGGGTGTGACGATCGAGTCGCGATTCATTTGGCTAGAAATCAGGTGCACCATGCTCGTACCAAGCATATCGATGTCCGGTATCATTTTGTGCGGGATGTAATAGAGGAAGGCTCTATCTCCTTACTAAAGGTGCACACCAGTGACAATCCTGCAGACATATTCACCAAAGTTGTTCCAAGGAGCAAGTTTCAACATTGTTTGAACTTGCTCAATCTTGATTTATGCTAATAAGGGAATTTTGGGGTTGGGAATCGACTATTTGAGTTTGGTGAAGATGTTCTATCTTGATGGTCTCGAGCATGAAGAAATCCTTATTCGTTCCACATTTTGGTATCAAATGAGAAAGCGAGGTGGAGAATTGTGAAGAGAAACAATGATAAGAAATAACTATGAGTGGCTTTGTGGGCATGTGCGTGTTAGTCAGCATGTTGACTTATGTTATATAGATATATTAGCATATATATTATTATGTTAGTATATAAGGATATATTAGCATATATTATTATGTTAGTATATAAGGATATATTAGCATATAATATATGCTAATAAGATTATCTCTCATCGAGTTGGATATGAGGGTATATATAACTCGAGGGATTTTTCTTATTGTTTTTCTTCTTGAGACGAGCTTGAGAGTTGTTCGAGCCATCGGAGATATTCTTCATAGTGGATTTCAATTCCCGACCCCGTGGAGACGTGAGGCAATAGTGACGAACTCCACGTAATTCATCGTAGTCGTGGTTTGTGTGTGTTTATCTTTCTTTCTCTATTATAGTCCTATCTTTGCATGTGTTTTGGAGACTAACCTTGACAGGTTATTGGGACATCTACGGGTGTGTTAGTGCTTCCGAAAGAGGTCTTAAGTGAAGCATTAAGTCCCCCCAACAAGATCTATATTGGATCTCACTCGGACTTCGGGGAAACAATGGTCACAATAGAAGATGCTTATGCTTTGGGCAATTTTGTCCTTTTTTTGGGCGGTCCATTCAAAGAATTTTTTCTAGGGTTTTAAACCTACTTCTACAAATGCACTGCCAAATGCCTAAGTAAATGTTGGCAACCAAATTTTTTATAGTAACATTAAAAATTATTTTTATTTTTATTTTTATTTTTATTATTTTTTATACCTCTTTATTGCATATGGACAAATTTGTTTTTGAAGAGATAAAGGTAAACCAGCTAGGCAAGGTTCACTATTTTTTAATTAAACTTTTATTTATTCTAAATTTAAGCTTACTTTGATTGATAAATCAGTCGAGCTTGAACGAATTTATCATTTGAGTTAAACCATTTAGGTTCCAAAATTATTAAATGACAAGCTAATACAAGTTCTATATCAACATTATTGATCACAATTAAAATCTATAGTGTCGTATGTTTAATCTTTCAGACTTTCAGATCATTCTCCATTGCTTTTCTTTTTTATTCTTATTTGATGTGCATGGCTAAAGTCAAGCGTATTCTTGAATTCCTCTCTGCCGGGGATGCGGTTCCTAGTGCCCACCCTGAGCCTGCCCCGAATGCTTGCGAGATGTAGTCCTTGTTGTTCTGTTTCTCCCTAGAGGGCTCTGCCTCTAGGTTTTTGTGTCAGTTTGTTCTGTGGGTTGGGCCACCCCTTGTGGTTTTTCCTCTCACTTGTTCTGCTTCTCGTTTGTTTTATTTTTTCCTGTGTCTTTGTTGGTCTCTTGTAGGCCTGGTTTATTTTCTGTTGTCTCGTACTTCTTTTCCAATATATTGTGGTTTATCCACCTTTTCAAAAAAAAAAAAAACTTTAATCCCAATTATTATAATTAAATATTTTATTTATTTATTTTTTAATTTTGATAAAATTAATTATACTCTATTTTTAAAGAATAAAATGTTTCAAAAAAAATAAAAATAATCATTTTGTAATGGAGGTGTGGTATTACATTTTTCTATTTGATTAGATAAAAGTTTAAACTATTATTTTTATAAAATAAATAAATAATAATAACAATATAAATATTTTTAAAAATAAATTACATCCAAACTATCATCTATTAATCATTAAAAAGTAAAAAAATTATATTTTAATTTAAAAATATAAATAATCAAAATAAAGCAAAGCATTTTTTTTTTTATTTTACATATATATGAATTATTTTTTTTTAATAAAAATAGATAAATTATAGCTTTATTAAAAAATAAAAATAATTTTAGAAAAAGAATCCAACAATAGAAATCGCAACAGAAAATGTAAAAAATATGCCACATGATCTAATAGTGATGGAGATGGATAATCCTGAAATGATATTAATTATAATCCTGGTGAGAGATGATGGCATTCAAGAGAGGACATCATCATCCTGAAGCAACCACCTGAAGAGTTAGTTGTTTTGCCTAGATCCAATTTGCAAGGTCAACTTGCTAGGATCAACATCAAGCCAATGATGTTGAGACTACAATTGAATGTTAGTACAAAGTCTTTCAATTAGGCATTCTCACTTGTAAGGCTGTAGAATTCAAAGAATAAGCATAAGATTGATTTTTATTATAATCAATAAATCAAAAAAGGGTTGCAATTAAATATTCCATTGTTATGTTTTAACCATATGTTTCAAAAGATGGCTTGAACTTGAACTTGTTAATCCTCCATGATGACCATACCTCACTTGTGGTATTAGGGTAATAAGATATATTGAATATTTGCCCAAAATGACTCAAAGTTTTGAGAGATTGAGGGTATTCTAGAAAGAGATAGGTTAAAATTTTTCTTCGTCACATGGTTGGTCACATGGTAGAGCATGCATGTTATTTTTGGTAGTCTGTTGTAGGCATGCTTTAATTTGATAGGTTGTTTTAGATTGGAATTTTATTGTCTCAAACTAATAAGTAAAAAATGTTATTCTTACAAGGGCAAATCCCCTTGCTATATGATCTTACTCAATGAACACTTTAGTCCGCTTTTGTTAATGAACAGGTAGAATGATCTCATAGATAGTTTTGTTGGATGAGGTGAAATTGAAGAAATTATATACAATAAAAATGGATAACACAGACAGTTCATATTTATAAAATACTGACAAAATATTAAATTACAATAAAAATAAAATAATATCACTGCATACTAAAATAAACGCCCAATTTAATTTCTTCAAAATCAATCAAAGCAACATCTTAAACAGCTTTTCCATACTTTCACTTCACCCAGACTTTTCTTTTCCAAATATGAAAAAGAAAAAACCAAAGAAATTGTCCTTAAGAAATTCCAAAGCTTTTTAGAAAAAAAAGCCCAAAGCTTAAGAAAAAAAAAATCTTCACTCAAAGCATATATTCTAGCAAACAACACTCTCTTTGCCTTTCAACAAATGCAATGTTTGTCCCTCAAACACAACAAATCCAAGGACCAAAATTGCACAAACCCAAATCTTTCCAGCTAAACTTGTTAATCAAGGATACAAGAAAGAATGCACCAATTTTTCTTTAATCAATTTCTTGTCTTTCACCTTTTACTTTACTCCCTTTTTCTTTTTCTCTTTTTCCTTTTCCATTTATTTATATCTTCTTATCCTCACCTTCAGCTTGTAATCACTGAATCTCTACAACAACCTTAATGGAAGGACAAGTGAAGGTGTATTATGGCAAGCCAATGTTACCAGATGTGTCCAGAGTGCTTGCATGTCTGCATGAGAAGGATATCCAATTCAGGCTTGTTGACATTCATGAAGGTCACCAAATGTCCCCAGGCTTCCTAAACCTCCAAGTAAGTATTATATATATGTGCATACATATGATTCAATCTTCACATTAATCTATTAATCTTTTTATCCTTTGTATCAACTCTTCTCTTCATTTTTTCTATAAAATTAAGGTTTCTACAAGAGCTCCAGTTCCTGGTTTTGAAGATGGAGATACCATTCTTTTCGGTAATCTACTCATTCACACACACACACACACACACACACACACACACATATATATATATATATAAGCTCTGGTATGATGACTCCTTTACAATCATAGGAACATCATACTAGTGCTTATATAGACTTTCATAATATACTAAAATACTAGTTATATTTCAATACTAATTGGTGTTGTTCTTGCGGTGATCACAGAATCGAGAGCGATATGTCGCTATGTTGCAGAAAAATATGCGAAACAAAAGAACCGTTACTTGTTGGGTAGGGATTTACTCGAAAGAGCATCAATAGAACAGTGGTTGAAGTCGGAGGAGCTGAGCTTTGATCCGCCGAGTTGGACCCTCGTCTGCAATTTAGCTTTTGCACCATTCACTAACATCGGCGAGGAAGAAAAATCACAGCTGCTCGAACAAAATGAGAACAAGCTCGCCAAAGTCCTCGATGTATATGACCAAAGGCTCAGTGGTAGTAGGTTCTTGGCAGGCAATGAGTTCACATTGGCTGATCTTTTTCATCTCCCCAACTCACATTACCTTGCAAACTCTGAAGAATGGGGGCATCTTATCAAGTCAAGGAAAAATGTTCGTAGATGGTGGAAGAAAATATCCAATAGACCTTCATGGCAAAAGGTCGTCGAGATACTGAAACAGGTCAATAATGCATCCAAGGAGAAACAGAAAGCTGTTGAGAAGTCAGAAATCCAAACGACGACACACAAAGTACCGATAATCAGGATCGATGATCGTTATCAAGTTTCGACAAATGATAAACAAGTTACAACTTTAACATTATTGAAGGCCGAAGCACCTTATACTCAATCGGAAACAATTGTTATTGATCAACCTGCAATGGCTCCAAGTCCACAAACACAAGAACTAGTTGAGAATCAGCAAGAAGTTCAATCAAATGCAAAGTCTCACCCTCAATCTGATCAAGGTGAAGTTCAGCAAACTCCTCAACCAGTTCAAGCAATTACTTCCACTGAATCACAAATGAGCAGCAAGGTCAATACTTTTAAGTCCGATCAAACACCGGAGTCCACCAAACCTGAATCAAAACCAGAACAAAAGGATGCAAAAGTAAGCACCGAAACTGCATCAAAACCAGAACAAAGGGATGCAAAAGTACAGCAAACTCCTCAAGCAGCTCAAGCAATCACTCCCACTAAATCACAAACGAGCAGCAAGGTTGATACTTATAAGTCTGATCAAACATTGAAGTCCACCCAACCTGCATCAAGACCAGAACAAAAGGATGCAAAAGTAAGTGATGAACAGCCTAAAAAAGAATCAAATGCAAACGCCAAAACTCAATCTGATCAAGTTAAAGTTCAGCAAACTCCTCAACCAGCTCAAGCAATTTCTCGCACTGAATCACAAACAAACAACAAACTTGCTGCTACTAAGTCTGATCAAACACTGAAGTCCGTTGAACCTGCATCAAAACCTGAACAGAAGGATGCAAAAGTAAGAGATGAACAGCCTAACCAAGGATCACCTTCTACGGAAAAACCAGTTCCATGAATAATTACGCTTTTACAAACAATTTGGTCTGCTTACATGCTGTTTTGAAATGATGTATGGCTCCACATACTCTGTATTTTCTCCTTCCATCAGAATGTTTGTTTTTCAGATGTTCATACTTATGTGTGTTTACTATTGATGCACTTTTCATACTATAACTTAAACTGTCTCACACTTCCAGTGAATAAATAATCAGTGAAATACACTGGATCAATTCAAACAACAGTATAACAGAAAATTTATTTGTCAGCATCTTTACACTTATTACTCTCAACCAGAGTTATGTACAACCATGTTGTTTCTCTTGAAAGAGATTGATCATTCATATATACATATATACAGATTGTAATCTTGTTCGACATGAAAGCAAGCAATGTTATATAGCAGACGCAAACAAATTGCTACTGATTGATAGGAAGACGGGTCTGCACCCAAGCTGAATAACCGCCAGCAATGTCAGTGATCCCCGTGAAACCCTGAAAACAACATTTTCAATGAGTTTCTGTCGCAACAAAGATTTAGTTCTGATACTCAACAACTTACGGCCGAACAAAGATCTGCTGCAGCCAGAAGTGACCTTTTACCGCTTTGGCAACCCTGAGAACAATGCATTGATGAGAAAGAGAGAGCTATATAGTATAAGCTAGTAACCGAAAATTCACAAGCAGAACACACTCACAACTATTATCTCATCGTCCTTTCCGAAAACTGATAACACTTCTTCCACAAACTTAGGATTTCTTGCCATTCCTATGTTGTAAAAAGGCAAGAAAATGTATCAGAAAATGAAACATTGAGTGACAAATGAAACTAATACCAAATTCACATGCCAAACAGAGATAATAGCTAATGTCATTATAGATGATCAATTACTACTTAAAAAATAAAATCTTGCATATAAATCAGCAATAGAATGTATCTGTAAAATTATGCACTAAATTGGTACTATGACTTCATAGTTTATACACGAACACTCGAGTACCAACTTCAAGTTCATATTTTTCACAAGGTGATGAAAACATAAGTTTGGCAAAACACTGAAAACAGAGATGAGTCATGCAATACCTGATCCAACCTTGAACATGTAAGGGATATTTACAGCTCCTACAGCATGTCCTGCAATGAATTCATCCACAGTCCTGCAAAAATATATATGGAAAACAAAAAGTGAAATACAAGAGCAAGATCAAACCATAGTGCCCATAAACAACTCCCAAAAAAATTGATAGAGAGACACATGCTTATATATATATTTAGATAAGCAGATATTTAATTAGTCAATGTAGGACTATTATACTTGCAAAGCATAAAAAGAGATGGAGCCATGCATTATAATAAAATAAGGTCAAAATCATTCTTTATTTGATTATTAATGTATTTATTTTAGCTCATTAACTGCACAAATTTGTTCATTAGGATGACATTACCAAACTAAACAAATCTATAAGAGTCAAAATGAATATTAAATTTTTAAAGGAAAAAACAAGCAATAGACTATATTTGAGGATCCACAAGCGACTTTGATCCAATACAAAATAAATAAATAAAATTAAGACTTGCACTTTATGAACTTTTCTATCTCTAAACATATAATATTTTTTATTTAATAATATGATATAAGGTATATATTATACATAAATAACAACACCACAAAGCAAAAAATAGTATAAAATCCTAAACACACACACACATATAAATATATGTTGTAACAATACCTGACATCCAAGTAGCGGTGGCCTGCCTGAAGAAGCTCATGAGCCACCCTAACCGGCACCGAACTTGGAACGGCAACAGCTTGCCGGACTTCATCCTCCTCCCCAACCAACCTAACATTCAGAGAATCCAACAACACTTAATAAGAATCTATCACCAAAAAACAAATAGAAAAGAAAACTCCATC
Source organism: Dioscorea cayenensis subsp. rotundata (assembly GCF_009730915.1). Classification (NCBI taxonomy): domain Eukaryota; kingdom Viridiplantae; phylum Streptophyta; class Magnoliopsida; order Dioscoreales; family Dioscoreaceae; genus Dioscorea; species Dioscorea cayenensis. The sequence continues at coordinate 2,638,671 of NC_052471.1, read as the reverse complement.
ACCACCTTGAGAAACTCCTACGCCCATTATTAGCAGCCCTGGGAACACCATAAGGTTGCCTCAACACAGCAAGCACCAACTTAGACTTTGTTGGTAAATCCCTGCAAGAATCAAGAAATTAAAATTTGTTTTTTTTTTTTTAAAAGAAAAGAAACAAGTAGATCAGGAAATGTTTAGATAGGAAATTAACAGCAAACAGCAAACAGATATAACCTCTTAAAGATGAATGGGTGTGGCAAAGCAGGAGGGAGAAGAAGAGGAGAGAAACGAGAAGCAAGCCAAGGAGTAGAAGGAGAGGAAGAAGTCATGGTTTGAGGATGAAGTGGGAACCTGAAAAAGGAAAGAAGAGTGAGAAGAGGAGAAGGGTTGGTTGGTGTGCTTATATGGTTTTGGATAAAGCTTCATTCTCCTTGTTTGGACCTGGACGGTTGCCAGGACTCAGGGTTGCCACGTAAGCAACTGGAAATGGATGTTATTTTGGAACTTGGTTCATGAATTAAAGTTTTGGCACGAGGTTCTATCATCTATGAGATAGATGCTTATTCACCAATCCTATCCATTAGTTGGGTGGGTTGGGCTCTTGACGTGTCACAAACGATGCGGTTGGAAACAATTGGGCCACATCCATTATTATAATAATATATATTTACAAACGGTGCATTTTCTTTCTTTTATTTATTTATAATATCTTTTAAAAATAGAGATTTTAAAAATTAATTAAATGAAAATTAATAATTTATTTATAATATCTTTTCTATGTAAAGATCTCGTACGTCTCGAAATTCAAAAAAGCAATTCAAATTTTCAAGTTTCGCGGCTGAAATAACTAAAAACAGCCGATTCAATGATGTGGAGTTTGAAGCTCTTCCTTGTGTGCCTCTTCATCATGATCGCTGACATGGTTGGAGGTGTTGTAGGAATATACCTGATAAGGCTCTACAAAAGGTAATGGGAAGCATGAACCCCATCCCCGAAGATCAACGGCGGTGAGGATCTTCAATTTCCTGCGTGGATATGAGATTCCTTGGAAGCTCTCGCGATGGCTCTGGTGGTGCTTACGATGGTCATGGTAGCTCTCGGTACTTTCGCGGAGGAGCTCGTGGGGGTTACCGTGGTGGATCTAGAAGGGGTGCTCGTTCTTTCGTTGCAAACTCTGGATCCTCTAGGCCGGATCTTACCACTAACCCACAATATTCTTCCGCTTTGTCTGGATTTCAAAGTTTCCCAGTGAGGGAAGGCGTATCTTATCTTTCAGCTGCGTGGCACATTCGCCTCCGTCTTTGGAGGCCAATCCTTCTTCTCTCATTGTCCCCTGCTGCGAGTCAACCTCCTTCGAGCGTCGCTCGCCGGGATTCCGCGAAGTTTGTAAAAAAATGCCTTAGACCTGGCCATAAATCTGAGGGATTGTAGACATCTACTCACTTGTAGGCGCTGCTACGGAGCTGGTCATCTTGCTATCAGGTGCCCGTTTCGCTCTTCTCCACATTATCCTGACACCAAGAAAGCTAGAATCAGATCCAAAAACTTTCCTCCGGCCAACTCCTCGGAACTCAAGCCCCTTCTTCATGTTCCAGTCGGATCTTCTTCTTCTTCTTATCGCGTTTCGTTGCCCATCACTGAAGCCATCCTTAAATCCAAGGATGATCTCAAAAAAATGATCATTATTCGTGTAATATCTGGCAATGCAAGTGTGAAGTCTCTCCATGACTGTCTTCCACAATGCCTGAGCAGCGCCCTTTGTGAACATATCACTCCTTTTGCAGACGATTTTGTCCTTACAATGGCATCAGCTAGAGATGCCACCACGGTTGTTAAGAGAAGTCCTTTGTCTCTGAACACATCTCTTGGCCATTGCAAAAATTAGCTTCTCTCTCGGACGGCCGAGTTTGGTTCGCTTGACGTTCTTTGCTGGGAAGCTTCTAACTGGATCGGACTAACTAACCTCCCACTCCATTGTTGGAATTGGGACTCAATTGTTGATGTGCTTCGACGATTGGAGACTTAATTTATGTTCAAAAGAAAGAGCACATTTCCCTCGAACATTTGAGAACTCTGATTAGACTTAGTAAATCGATCAGCTTCCCGTTAGAAGTCACAGTGGATGTTGGTGTTCGAAGCTTCAGAGTGAAACTAGAAGACGATGGGACTCATGTGCTTCGATCGAAGGTCATTCGAGGGCCCGGTGACCCATAAATCCTCTCAAAGCAGTGCTGGGATAATCCCAGCTCTCTACCTTGGCTCCATTACCCCGCAGCTCTCTTCGTCCATCCAAAGCTGACAAAGGTAAAGGGACTCTTTTACAATCTCCCGTCGATGATAATCCCGGCGAGACCGTTGAGCATAGCTCCGGTCTTGGCCATCCGACGAGGATTGATTGTTGTAATTCTCTGGGAGCTAAACCACAACCTTCCGGTGATCGGAAGCTGACCGGATACATTGGTTCTTCGTCGGTTTTTCGTGAGAAACCCGATGACGGAGATCTGCTTGTTGCCATGCGAGTGGCAAAGGGTTGATCGAGTCGTTCTTTGGTCGTGGGTTTGCCTCGAGATAGGGATTCTGAAATACAATTTGGAACCATGCATACGTCCCTCTTGCATGGTGAGAACATCTCCCTGGATTCCCGTGCTACCTCACATGATCCCACGATCAAATCCCGAGAAGAGAATCCCACTCACTCACTTCCTCGGGATCAGATTTCTGATCAGATCTCTCCCATTATTTCTGATCAGGTGCCTTGTGATAAGCTTTCTTCTCACACAACGGAGAGCTTGCCTCGAGATTCTCATATCATTGATCACTCATTCACTGATGATTTAATGCCTCAAGATATGCAATCCACTGATGATTTAATGCTTCTAGATAGGCAATCAACTGATGATTTTTTGCCTCAAGATAAGCAATCTTCAGATTTAACACATCCTCCTCTTAAAAAAATCCATTGCCTCGTGATTGGCTTCCCTACTCCAACCATTTTGGAGCCCATTAAATCAGCTAATTCTGATCTTGGAAACACTTCCTCCTCTTCAAAAAATGATTATGTGATCCCTATCCTACCGAGACACATCCACAGGGGGAATCTCCCCATTCACTTGGAACTTCTTCCCCGACTATCCCAATTCCGAGTTGGGTATAAATGGATTTTTTTATTCATGGTGGGTCGGACCTTGATTCCAAGTATCAACTCCGGGACAAATTCTACACTCAAGACCCCTCACCCCAAGGCGTCTCTTTAGAGGATCCCTCTGATGAAGAACTTCTTGATTGGGGCGATGATGAGGACATTCTTGAGAATGAAATTGCTGATGATGACATCCTTCTAGAAGATGAATATCTCAGTCACACTGATCAAATTGTTCAACCACCTGACACAGAAGATGAGATGATGCCTGATGCTTTATCCTTCTCCACTGCAGCTGATATTGCTTCAGAAGAAACTGGTACAATGGGAAATACTCCAGACTTACAGCCAATTGTACCGAAGCAAATTAGAAGAAGCGACAGGCCCAAGAAACCTTCTGGGCGTTGGAACGAAGAAGCAGGTTTTGTCCCACATCCGCCTAGATCTTCAAAGAAGAAAATACCTGATGATCCACGAGAAGGTACGCCTAACCTCATTAACTCGGTTTTTCTCTTCTTGGGATCGATGCTCAACTTATTAATTATAGCAACTCTTGTGGCATTAAATTCCTTGGATCTCCTAATCATAAATCCAAATGCCTAGAAAAAATTCTCTCGGTTGAAAAGAAAAGAACCTCTAATCGCCCTGGATCTCCTCCGAGATCAACTGCTAGTTCTACTTGTTTCTTATGAAAATTCTAAGCTGGAACATTAGAGGTCTTGGCAGACCCTCAAAACGCCACCTAGTTAAAGATGTCATTTTATCTTCACAAGTAGACATAGCTTGTCTTCAGGAATCCAAACTTCTTGATCTCCATTGTTCCACTTGGAGATCGATTGGTGGTAAGCGCCTAGATACCTTTGATTTCTTACCGGCACTTGAATGCTACTTTGGAGGTATTATTGTTGCACGGGGACGACTCCCAAGTTTTTTTGGAACCCTATTTCATAAAGGGTCATTCTCCATCACTATTAAATTTTTCCAACGAGTTAACAACTCTATCACGGGCTTGTACCAGTGTTTATAGCCCAAACTCTCGTTCCACTAGATCTGATTTCTGGAATGAACTCCGTTATTTAAGAAATCTCATCACTATTCCTTGGGTGATCTGTGGAGACTTCAATACTGTGTTCACTCTTGATGATAAAAATAATGGTATTTTCAACCCTAGGGACATCTCCATCTCTCAAAACATACTTTGCGAACTTAATCTCATTGACCCTCCCATTATCGGGAGAAAAATTTACTGGACCAATGGTCAAGCTGATCCCATTTGGATTCGTTTAGACCGATTCTTGTACTCTCATAATTGGCCTTCCTTATTCCCCAGATCTTCTCAACTTGCTCTCCCCGAGTGGATCCGATCATTCTCCTATTTGTCTCGATTTCGGAGATCATCTTTTTGCGATCCCGACTTTTTTTAGAGTTGAGAAATTCGGTACACCAACCCTCAATTAGAATCCCTTATTCGGGGAGTGGTGGATGGAAATTAACCCCTACTTGGGTCCGGAGACTTACATCCTATCCAAAAAAACTATCTCATTTAAAAAGCCAATCTTAGCCTTTGGTCAAAGAATACATTTGATGCTTCAAATCTCCTTAAGAAAAAAATTTACTAGCTGAATTAAACTCCCTTGACACCATTGGCGAAAGTAGAATTCTCTCGGTGGATGAATCCAATCGCCTATCCCAAATTCGATCGGAGCTCTACTCTATTCTAAATCAGGAGGAAATTCTATGGAAGCGAGATCCGAGAATCACTTGGCTTAAAGAGGGGGATCTAAACACAAAATTCTTTCACCAATTTGCTAATGGCAGAAAAAACAAAAATCATATTCCTCGCATTCGCCATAACAGCCACTGGACTGAAGCTTCTGACCGTAACCAGCAATCTCTCTCCGAGGCATCCCTACGAATCAAGCGCTCTCTCAATTTTCTTAGTGCCAGAGTCTCCACTCATTCTGGCGATCAAGATCCAGATGTAGCACAGGAGTAGTCCCTACACCTATCTGATTGGACAGGCCTGATGATCCAGACGGTGTTTTTCGTCTGTCCAGCTTTTATCTTTGGCTTTTCCTCGTTTTCTCGTACGTTGTTGTTATGTTGTACTTAGTTTTGTTCCTCACCTCTGGTGAGAGGACTGTTCTACTGTTTCCTTTGCTATTTCAATAAAGTTGTGGTTTATCCACATTTTTCAAAAAGTTTCGTGGCTGAGGGTTTCTCTTCGGTTCTCCGATTCCTCTCTTCTTTGATCGAGGAAGAGCTCCGGTGAGATGGATGTCACCGCTGCGGGGATGGGGGCCTAGATTGTAGTTTGACAAGCTCATTGCGTTCCAAGTTCTTGATTCAAAAACCTTATTTTTTTTTTCTCGATTTCGATTTGCTCTTTTCGGCTTGCTTTGGTGATTTTTGTTGGGTTCAGCCCATTTGTGGTCTAGAAGAATAAAATTGGATTCAACCTAATACTTAATGAAAAAAAAACCTACATCAACAGTGAATAAAATTGGATTCCCACTTAGCATAGACATACTGTAATTAGAGAGAATTATAAGTAAGCATAGACATAGGGTTCTTTGGAAACCCCGTCTCTCTCAATTCTCTCGGGTGAGCTAATAAGTATCTCCATGCTCTTTGCAATTATGTGGATTAGATTTTAGAAAAATCTCATCACGTACTCTGTATTTAGATTAGGGATAATCTCTCCTCATAAGAAAGATTACATATTTAAGAGATTCTTATTAGCCCAAAGTGAGGTTTTGTAGAGTGTTGATGCGATTGTGTGGATGATTGTATCAACTCTGCACCAATTCATTTACTCTTCACTCTCTACCGAGGGTTTAGTATATTTCAGAAAACCTCTCTGTTAGTGCAACCACACTATTTAATTGGCATGATTTTGACACATAGTCAAGATGATGTGGGAACTATGGTGACAAGACATAATTGATGACATGGAGAGCATGGTGACATGGCAAGGAGTCTTGGCTTGCAAGGCAAACATCTTGAAGATCTTGGTGGAGCTATTTTTAGTAAGTCTATAACATGGAGGAGATTTGATTGAAGACTATGTATGGTGAAGCTTAATTAAAGAAAGATCTATTCATGGTGTGAATGAAGATTAATTGAAGATATGATTTGAAGAATCCTTGATGAGGATTGATTGAAGTCTATTGAAGCCAATATTTGAGGACCAAACTTTGGTGAATTGAAGATCAAGTTTGGAGAATCTTTGAAGACCAAATCTAGGTGAATTGAAGACTAAGTTTGGCAAGTTTCATGGAAGACGCACAAGGACGTGCGGCCCTTGCGAGGGGACTGCGTGATGAGGAGCTGAGGAGGTAGGCTAGTTGCCGGCAATCGGGATCGGGAGATTTGGCTGCATCAACACGGACTAAGCATGACCGGGAGGTTGATGGGTCTTGAGGTCGTCCACAACGTAACCAGAACTCAGTCAAGTCAGCAGTCAGGGCCATGTTGCAATTCATGTTACAACAGGAGTTGCAACAGCTAATTTCGACAGGTTTTTAAATTAGTAGCCGCGGAGATTCTAAAAGAGGTATGTGCTATATTTGGGACGTTGAGGCGTCTATATAAGCTACCTTGCTCGTAGATTGTAAGTGTGACTCTTGGGTAACTCTTGGAGGAGAGTGGGGGAGCACTAGACAATCTAGAGAGGGTAGTGTTCTTTATTGTTGAGTGAGTGAGTGACAAGTGGTTTGTACTTATGTATTTTCACCTCTTTTAGTGGATTGTTCTTCTTCGAACTGGGTTACCAATCTTGTGTGTCTCCTTCTTGCTTGGTTTGTGTGAGTTTTTTTCTTTGATTATTGTGAGTGTTCACTAAACCACAAACCACATCGCTGGAATTAACACTCTCAGTTCAAATAGGATTGCATACCTAGACAATTTTTGTCCTGCACTTATAGAACAGTAGAGGGATGCTATGCTTAGACATCGTTTCTTCCCCTGATTTCCCTTCTGCTTTATTTCTTATTTCTTGTTTTTACTTTCTCTTGTTCATACACACATCACTCGATCAATTAGGCTAACTTTCAGAACTAGGGGAACTACTAGTATTCTCATTCTTCCCTGTGGGCCGACATCCCACTTTTTAGCATTGTATTACACAATCATCACTTACACTGTTAGTGGTGGAACTAGAACTTATCGGTAAGGAAGAAGGTGGGGGGGAGGGGGGGGCTGAAGTCAAAGTTTAAAATATTATCTATAGTAGAAAAATAATATAACTACAATTTGAATATACATACAGTGAAAAAAAAACCATGAACTACAATTTAAAAGACCATGAATATTCATAAATTTTTATTGAAAATTTGAAATTTTAATGCCACATTATCAACTTAATTTTTTCCTTAAATTTTTATAAAATTTTAAAATTTTGGTAACTTTTTGAAAATAAGAAAGCTTGTTTTTAATTACTAAAAGTATCAAAAACTTAACATTGCAACCCATTATCAACTTAATTTTTTAAAATTATTAAATTATTTTTATAAATTTTATTAATATTATTCATAAAGTTTTATCGAAAATTTGAAATTTTAATGCCACATTATGAATATAATTTTTTATCTTAATTTCTTTTAAAATTTAAAATTTCAGCAACTTTTGAAAAACTTAACATTGCAACCAATGGGATTCGAATCAGGGTGGGCTCTAATCATCCAATTCCAACCACTCACGCATACTGACTGACATTACATGATGGCTAAATCCAAACAAAACATTATCAAACATTTATATATATATATATATATATATATATATATATATATAATTCCTTCATGGGTGCCAGAGGGCAGCCTCACCGAAGCTGAAGGGGGCTGAAGCCCCCGCTCGCCCCCCTTGGTTCCTCCATTGCGATACACTTGTGTCCCTATCAATTGCTGTGAGTAAATTGGAATTTTCTTATAGTGCTCGTTTTAGCTCTTGATTGCTTCATTTTGCTCTCTCTCTCTCTCTTTCTCTCTCTCTCTTTTTAACACTACCCAGTATCAGAAAATACAATTTTCACCATGTTTAGTACCATTTTCCATAAAAATACTCTAATACATGTCGAATAAGTGTACAAAATAATATTAAATAATGTATAAATGTACACTTATATATCACATCTATGATCTAGGGCATCATAGAAGCTATCGAGGCGAGTTCTTGAAAATGTTTATGGAAGATTCATCAGCAAGAGCGAGTTTAATGTTTTCATTTAAATTCTTCGCATTGATTGGATTATATGATCATCTTTCCCTAATGGAGAAATAAACTTCTTGGTGTTTGAGAATTGATAGAACCTAGGGTTTACTTTTGATGACAATGGTTGTAGATTTTGAAACTTATATCAATTGATCTATTGTAATACTTTGTTGTTGAATTTAATTGTGCCTTATTTCTTGTCTTGAACTCAATCATAGCGAAAGCTGGGAGTATCATGATTGATAGATGTACTTGCGTAACGAATCGAGAGATCCACTTTGTATAGACATACCACAATTGAATGAAACCATGAATCCACCTAAAAACAGGGCACTTCTTCGAGACTTAGATTTCTCTTCCAATAGTTCTTCTGAGTGAGTTGACGTTAGGATTCCAATCGTAATGCAATCGTAGAAAGCGAGTATTAGGAAGGCATTCCAATCTTGCTTTGCACAGTATTAGGGTCAATGGTCTCGAGAGAGGGATTGGCTGCTCACTAAATCCATGTTATCTTTAGATAGAGTTCACCGAGTGCAATGCAATCATAAGATAGTCTGTATCAGCACTGTATGGGACTACTTATTGTTCACTTTGAGAAAATGGGCAATATGATTTAGGAACTCTCTTGATTTAACTGTATAGCAAAATCTAGTGCAATATTTTCAGGAGCTTAATCAAACCCTACGGGAAATCTAAACCCGAACACCTTTCTTTTATACTTGACTTGCCATGATTTTATTTTGGCTTTAGTTTTTAGCTTATGTTCTAGATTTAATACTTACGACTAATATTAGGCTAATTGATAAGCTGTGAATTAGTACTACTCTCTACTTCTTCATGGATCGACAACCTTGCTTTTAGCACATTATATTAATTCATCGGTACATGTACTTGCGTTTCATAGATGACATTAGTCCCTATCATCTTATCAATAGGGATAAACACATTACAAAGAGGACTCATTGCTAATAGGTAAAGAGGTCATTGGCTTATTATTATTATTATTAGTTGTGGTAGCAGTGAATGCATTCTGCTGCAGCACAATCTAGACTTGGAAGGAGCGAGCATTGAAGAAGAAGTTGGAAGGCATATATAGGATGCAGCACAATATCAGCACATGATATTTGGCACAAGCTAGCTAGATATTTATCATTACCAATAGCAACAGTAGAAACTAGCTAGCTAGACAAGCCGAATAGATATGTAATACAAGGCGGGCCAACTTATTATAACTTGCGCATGCATGAACCACGACAAAATGCGCTTATTTTACCGCACAGCAGGCTTCAGCATCACTTGTTGACTACCATGGCAATGCGTGCAGCCTTAGCTCCTGCTGTAGTTTTGTTAGCAGGCAAAGCACCAAAGATGGTGGCCTTACTTTGGATGAACATATCACCAGAGACGCCAGTACTCTTGTACGTGTTGGTTGCCCACAGTGCACCACCATAGATGACGACGTTGCGATCTTTCTGGAGGATTAGAACGTAGTTGCCTTGTCCCACGTTGGTGTTGCTTGCCCACACAGCATTGTTGTTTTTGTCATAAATGACCAGGTTACCATCACTCTGCAGAATGACATAGCAGTGGGTGCCTCGGCCGTAAGTGCCGGAAGCCCATATTGCGTTGCCATTGTCATACTCGACCAGGTTGCAGTCAGACTGCATAATGAAAGTGTAGCTCGCATAGTGCAAGGCTTCCCCGGACTTGAGGGATTCCCCAGAGTAAAGTATGAAGTTTGCCATGCAGCAAAGAGGAGAAGCAACAAGTAGCAGGGCCAGAGAGAGGGAAGCAAATGCTCTTGGGATAGCCATATATATTAGTGTAGTAAACTGAGGACACTAGCTCAACTTATACAACTGGAATGAATGGCTTGCTCTTTCCTTTGGCCTCTATTTATAGATAGATGCCCAAGTAGTTTTCACTGCCATTTCATTCACTTATTAATTTCTACCATAATTAATCCTATAGTTAAATCTATGGTTGTGTTAGAATTTATTATGTATTTAGGCCAACGCAGGTCCCCTGTTTGTTGATTTCAAACCCAGTTTAATTAGATGCATGATTGACGATCGATTGATGCGGATGCATACAATTAATATATACATTGAATTGAATAAGGGATCACTTACCGAGTTCATGTTCATTTTTGTGGATGAAAATAAATGACAAGAGGGATAGGCTTGTCCATTCTTTATCTCTAAATTTTAATATTTCACACTTGATAAACGGGATATATATGACAATTGGTACTAGAACCTATAATTATTTTCGCCAACTTTCCCATTGCGCCACATTCAAATTGGATCTCATAATAGCATATTCCAGGAGCTAGTGTAGTCAACTAATTTTTTTATTAGATTTGTTTACGGTTAATTAATTGCTAAAAATACTGTGAATCTATATCTATCGGTGCATTAAATTAAACAAGTCTGAATTTTGCTGGTATAAATATTTCATGTTAGTTTAAACTTAATTTTCTTTTAAATTATCTTCATGATAAGATAAAATTTTATATATAAGATAAAATCATCTAAATCCATGTTAATTATAATCACATTTTGTCAATAATTTACTTTAAAATTAAAAATAAAGTTAATATTTTGATAAAAAATGTATATATATATATATATATCAACACCATGTCCCTCTGATCTATTGTCAAGTATTGAAATTAGTCTATTTGGGGTTTGAGGTGAAATTATACATCTAACTAACAATCTACTTATTCAAAGTACCATAGTTAAAGATATATATCCTTTCTTAAGAATTTATCTATGTAATAAAAAATATTATCTCCATATATAGTATATTATATTAAATTTCCTAAAATCTTATAAAATAAACAAGTTGATATAAGCCAGTGATATAAACCTTTTAAATGGCTTATGAATATATATATATATATAGTTTATTTTGAGTTTGTGGAAATTTTTGTATATGTTAGGAACATAAGCTTGCCAAAATTTTAGGGAACACCATAATATTTAAAAATAAAAAATACTTCTTATCATATTCAAGCGTTATATATATGAGGCCCCATCATTCAGAGATGTTAGCAGATTCCCCCTACTCCCCCGCTTCCCCATTCTGTTTCTCTATTACTTTTTATATCTATAGTTTTAGATGTTTATAGATGATTTATTATATATATATATATATATATCAAATAAACCAATTCATCAAGTTCATAGAAATTAAAAACCCATTGTACATTAAAGTAATAATTAAAAATATAATGCTAACAACATATATATGACCTATACTTCGCTTTATCTAATTAATTTATATTTTATAAAACTAAAAATAGTCTATTTCTTTAGAAGTTATAATTTTTAAATTAATATACAATAAGCAATATGGAAATAAATAATTTATTTTCAAGAAGAATCTTCTCATGTGTTTGAAGATTTTGGAGAAATAATGTATCCTCCCGATAGATCATATCCAATACAATATGAACCGCTATCAACAATGTGGTTATTATTCTTGCTAAGCACTCAATCTCATCCCGTTCAAACCGGACCTAAGTAATATGTGACCATTCCAAGAAGCATAGAAATATGGTGAATCCATTTCCATCCATGTATTGAACAAGTCTAAATTTTTTATAGTATAACGTACTCATAAAACAAACAGCTTCATACAGCGAGTGAATAAACTTTTTAAATCACTTATGAATATATAGGTTTACTTGGCGCTCGTGGAAATCTTGGTATATATTAAGAAAACGAATTTACTTAAAGCTCAAGGAATCCATATCAGTATAACCCTTTTCACATTCACTACACACACACACACACACACACACACACACACACACACACACACACACACACACACACACACATATAACCAATATAGCAAACTCCAAAATTAAAAAAAAAAAACATTGTAGATTTTTGTTACACTATAATAATTAATATATGTTAGAGCTAGCTAGGCTTTATAGTTGGCATCATTTGATACCAAGTTAAGATGATGTGGTAATGACAATGATATGGCAAGCCTAGTGACCTGGTAAGATGCCTTGGCAAAGGATGATGATATGGCTTAAAGACTAGAAAGCCATGGTTGGTACTATATTTGGAGAATTTCTCAAGAAACCATGTGGAGCTATCTTTGATAAAAGCTTATCTTTGGAGGATCTCTCTCAATGAACTAAGTGGAAAATTAGCTCTGCTAGCTCTTTTCCTCACCCCGATGGGAAAAAAATCTATTAAAAGCTATCTTTGATAAGAGCATAGGAATGGGGGTGGGGCGGGCGGGCGTGGAATGGGATCCCCGTCCCCCATCCCCGCTCTCCACGGGGCGGGGATTCCCCGGTTAAAATTCCCATGGGAAAAAATCCTCCTCACACTCCCCACGGGGATCTCCACCCATGGGGAATCCCACTCCCCAAAAACATTAATATAAAAATTTTCTATAAAAACTATAATATTTCTAATGCATTTATGTTACACATATGCTAAAGATGCTATATACAATTGAAAATAAAAAAAATATAATGTATGATGAAATAAAATAAAAATTCTCAACCAAAGTTTTTTTTTTTACAACATACACATCATATATAAAATAAAAATTCACACAATATTTCTCCTAACAAGTCATAATATAATGTTTGATGAATCAACAACATTAAGGTACAAATAACATAAAGTTTAAAACTAAATTAAAATTACAAATCCATTAAATAAAATTCATAATACATAACTAGCACAATAATTTCATGCTTCCATCAATTTGTTTCTTCTTTCTCCAAGTCATTTATATTGAGAATCCAATTCCACTACCACTAGCATCTTGACATGATAACTCTTCCTTCAATAATAAACAAAATTGTAAATATATAATAAGATTATAAATAATATCAAGATTAAAGATAGAATTTTATAAAAAATCATATTTACCTCATCATTCTCATCCTCCTCTTCATCAAATGTAGAACAAATAGCTTGAATTGTTGACCATAAACAAGAATCTTCAAAAATAAAGAAATACATAATAATAACTAAAAATATATAAATTTAAAAGAAATACCATATATGTTTTAATGAAATATATAAATTTAAATAGTTAATAAGTTGTATGAAATAATTGTGAGTTCCATAATAATAACTAAAAATATTAACAAATAAATATTTATTGATTATATATATATATATATATATATAATATTATGTTAATGTTGAAATAATCTTTAATAAATATATTAAAAATATATAATATATTTTTTTGGGGAATCCCGGCGGGGAGCGGGGCGGGGAGACCATTCCCCGCCCCTGCCCCACCCCGCTAGACGGGGAGGAATTTTCCCCGCTCCTCGCCCCGCGGGGGAGATGTTTCGGGGAATCCCCACCCCACCCCCATTCCTATAAGAGCATCAATCTTGGAAAATCTCTCTTGTGGAGCAAGCAAAAGGCACATGGAGAATATGTACGCAACTATCTTTGAAAAGGAGATCTATATGAAAATACAAGGATATCTATGGTCTTAACTAATTGAGTAGACAAACCTATTTATGACCATAGCTATTTCAAGACCAAGGACAAATCTATTTGAAGGCATTTATATATTTGGAGATAATTGAAGCCTAAGCTTGGATGAATGAAGATCATGCTTGGAAGATATTGAAGAAAAAACTTGGATGAATGAAAATCAAGTTTGAAAATTGTGAAGACCAAACTTGGATGAAAGGAGATCAAGTTTGAAATAAAGATTTTGAAGATATTTGAAACCATATTAGGTGAGATATGGAGACGCGCCTTGGTGGCACTACACCATAATGCGTCTTTAGCGGCTTTTTTGACAAACGCCGCTATATTTAAAACTTTCACGGCGTTTTTCCATGAACACCGCTAAAAAAATAATTTACTTGCATTTTTCTAGAAGTGCCATGAAAGTATTGTAATTTAGCGGCGTTTGTGTTGGAAACGCCGATAAATTCATAATGTTATTAAATTTCAAAGTCAAAAAATATATATTTAGCGGCGTTTTCTAAATTCCTCATCCTAGTAAATTTTAAAGTATAAAATTTATATTTAGCGGCGTTTTTCCAGAAAAAACGCTACGAAAGTAATGTAATTAGCGGCGTTTTTGTATCAAAATGCCGCTGCTAAAGTCATGATATTATTAAATTTGAAAGTTATAAAATTTATATTTAGCTGGATTTTTTCAAAAACGCCACTAAAATACAATACTTTAGCGTCATTTTTAACTAAAAACGCCGCTAAAGTTATGATATTATCAAATTTGAAAGTTATAAAATTTAGATTTAACAACATTTTGGAAAAAGCTAGCAAAATGATATAAATTTTTTTATTTGAAAATTTATAAAATTAAAAATTTCGCGGTATTTATCCCAAAAAAACGCCGTGAAAATATAAATATTTTTTAATTTAAAATTGACAAAATTAAAATTTAGCGGCGTTTATTCATAAAAACGTCGCTAAACTTTAATTTTTTGAAATTCAAAATTTGCGCCATCTTTTTTTAGAAAAATTTGAATTTGGTGCCATTAATTTTAAAATTTTTATTTAGTGGCGTTTTTTAGCGGCGTTTTTTAAGGATATTGGAAGAAAGTGTAAAAAGGATACCAAGATGAGATGATAAAGAAGATGAAGATGAAGAATGTGATGATGATGATGATAATGATGAAGAAACTAGAAGAAGAAGAAAAAAAACTAGAAGAAGTGAAGGAGAAGAAAAAACTAGTAGAAGAAGAAGAAGTAGCAACAGCAGCTAGAAGAAGAAGGAGTAGGAGGAGAAACTAGAAAGAAGAGAGAAGAGAAAATAGAAAATAGAAAAGAGAGAAAATAATAATAATAATAATAATAATAATAATAATAATAATAATAATTAGATGAGCTGATTTACTTTTTTTTTTAATTCAGGTTAAAAAATTAACATTATTTTTTAAAAACCCCGCTAAAGATAAAAAAAGCCTCTAATTTAGCGGTGTTTGAAGATAAATGGCGCTAATTGCTGGAACATTGCCGGCACTATTTTTAGTGGCATTTTCTCGATGTTTTACGAAAACAATGTTATCATATTTAGCGGTGTTTTAAAACGCCGCTAAATATTAAAAAAACGCTGCTAAAGACCCATTATGGTGTAGTGTGGGTGCGACCTTCGGGAAAAGGACTTGCTGATATGATGTGAGAAGGCAAGTTAGTTGCTCGCTGAAAAAGCTCAAGAGGAGTTGTTTGCATCGACTTGGACTGGTACTACTGGGAGGGTTGGAGATGTCGCAAGGTCTCGTTGCAACGGAAGCTAAAATTCAATCAGGATCAGTAGATGGGCCGTGGTGCAAGCTCAATTACAATAGGAGTTGCAATGTCTAACTTTGGAAGGTGTCTAACTTAAGAACTGCAAAGATTATAAAAGAGAGAGACGCTATTTTTGAGGCTTAGAGAAGTCTATATAAGAGGCCATGCTTTGAGAATTAGGATGTGCCACTCGAGATAGACCCTTTGGTAAAGGTGAGTAAGAGTGGGCATCGGCCAATCTAACAAGGAGTTTTTTTTTTTAATCTTTGTGAGAGAGTGAGTATTGTACTTTTTTTTTTACCTCTTTTAGTGGATTGTTATCTATAGGCTGGGCCCCCAGACGTAGGCAAATTGTAACCGAACTGGGTAACCAATTTGTGTGTCCTCTTTTTTTTACTTGTTTGATTTTATATTGAGTGTGTGTGTTTACATTACATAAAGGATTGAGTGAAAATAATCACACTAGTACCCTTCTGGAACTAACAATATATAATCGAATGCTAACCAATTTGGGTGTCAATTTACTTGGCAGACAGAGTGAATAAACAAATATCACTAGCTAATCAAGTTTAAACACGAGTTACATTGGTCTTATGAACTAATTTCTAATTTCTTTATAATCAACTAAAAAAGTTACTCGAAAGTTGTAACAAAGCTCAGGTTTATTAATTTCTGAGTGACTTTAGTTTATGATTATAAAAAATTGTAAGATCTTAAAAATATAAACAGCACAATAATATATGTGAACAAATCTGATCAAACTAAATAAATAATCAAACTACCAAAAGAACCATGACAATAAAAACAAAAACTTCCTAAAATAAACTAGATTTAATTACTGAACTACAATATATATATATATATATATATATATATATATATATATTTATGTGGTACTAAATAATAGTGAAATTCAAGAATAATAATTTACATAAATCCTGTTACTAAAATTTATTAATTATTTAGTGTTAAAATGAAGTTAAAAAACAGAATTTATTAATAATAATAATTACAACTTCCAAAGCTAATCAAATGAATTATTGGTCTCTTTCTGTGCATAAAATAGCTCAACTAATTTAATTAGAATTTTATTTTGTCACTGAGGTTTATAATTATTATTTAAAACAATACATCAACCGGTGGAGAGGTCAATAAAAGATGGATTTGTGCTTCTAAAAAATGACAATAATGATCCGTGAGCTGAAGATACCGTTTTTAATAAAAAAAATAAAAAATTATACCGTTGAGGTAAATATGATTTTTACCTTCACAGACTATAATATATATTCTCATTGATTTACACTTGTTCACTTCCATCAGTAGATTGTTTAAATCTGAATAGGTTTATCTAATGTTTATTATCTGTGAAAATGGTTTTTTTTTGTTGGTCTTGCTATTTTACTGTGAAATTATTATTTTATATATCTTTATTTCTTTTAATAAATATATATGGTTATTTTATTTTTATAAAAAATTTGAAGTGTATGTAGTGACTAATGAGTAAGCTGTACTGTCACTGCAAGAAAAATCCCAAATCGGTACGGAAAAATTGACACGGAAAAAAAATCATGACAAATTTGTTACTAGATTTGACATGGAACTAACAAACCATGTCAAATATTTGATTTTTTTTTAAAAAAATATTATTTACTTCCGTGCCAAATAATGTGCCAAATATACAAATTTAATAATTTTACATGACAGTGCCAAATGCAGTGCCAAACATATTTTTTTTAAAAAATAATTTATTAATACCGTGCCAAAAACCCAAATATAATAATATATTAATACCGTGCCAAATACCATGGCAACAATATAAATATAGTAATATATTAATATCGTGCCAAATACCATGACAAATAAATAAATATATTAATATATTAATGCCGTGCTAAATACCGTGTTAAATATAAATATAATAATATATGAATACCATGCCAAATCCGGTGCCAAAAATATAAATATAATAATATATGAATACTCGTACAAATCATGTACTAAAAAAATATTAATTTATTAATACTGAGTCAAACATCAGAGTGCTAAAAAATATAAATATATAAATATATTAATCTTGTACTTAAATATCTAGTGACAAAATATATAAATATATTAATATATTGATCGCAGTCTAAACATCATGCTAAAAATATAAATATAATAATATATTAATCTGAGTGTCAAATCTGATTGCTAAAAAATATAAATATATAAAATATATTAATCATCTCAGCTAAATATAGTGACAAATATATAAATATATTAATATATTAATCTGGTCTTAAAATCATCGTACAAATATAAATATAATAATATATTAATACCATGCCAAATACAGTGCCAAAAATATAAATATATAAATATATTAATACTGGAGTCCATTGCTTTTAATTTTCTAAATTGCTAACTAGCAATTGATAATTAATCAAAACTGCCAATCTGATACTCTGGTTTATCTTAATATATATATATATATATATAAACTTTTTGCATTTCAATGTGAGAAATTCGACATATTGTATAGGTGATTAAGGATCTGGCCTTGCCTGGCTAGATATCATGAGATTTTTTTTTCATAAATATCTCCTCTGTAGGCCTTTCAACCATAAATATCTTTATCTTGCATAAGTTCCTGTGGATTATGAATCATTTTATGATTGTTATTATTATTTTGAATTTTGGATATCATTTGTTTTTTAGCATCACTTACCAGTGTTTTGCTCATGTTGATGCCACTTATATTTTTATGCTCCTTAGAAGGCATGCCTGTTTTTTGTTGACAAATTTGACAAAGTTTGTCTTACTATTACCTAGTTCTACTCATATATATTGTAGAATATTGTATAAAGTAATACTATAACAGTATTTTTTAGAGGGACTGATTAGTCTGTGTTCCTCTTGTGAACTGTTTGAACATAAAAGTTCAGTAGCCAAGATGGGACCCTCTGGATCTGGGAAGTCTACGCTTCTTGATTCATTGGCAGGTTTGGGGATTTTGCCCCCCTGCTGATTGTTTTTGGGAGTTTGGTTTGATTGGTGGTACTGGAGCAGGGAGGTTGAGGAGAAATGTGGTTCTCACTGGGAAGGTGTTGCTGAATGGGAAGAAGAGGAGGCTTGATTACGGTGTTGCTGAGTCAGACCATTCAAAATGATTTTCAACTGCACACTCTAGAATATGGCACGTCATCCATAAAACAATTCCTTACAACTGTGCTTGATTATCAGAATGGGCAATATAGCTTGTCAGGAATTTCAAAGTGCTTGGAAACTAAGAGTACTAATTGGAGCTCCATGGCAACAAATTTATTTGTTTGCTAGGAAGCAGAAGAAGATATATGTTGAGTTTTTTGAGTTGGCTCCTATCAAGTTGTCTATAAGGTGTAGCTCTTAAATATTGAAGATGCTATTCCATTTGCGATTAGAAACTATTAGAGTACAATGTGTGTTTCCACGGTGAAGGAAAGTAAATTCATGTTACGATCTCTTCTTTCTTCAATTATTCTACTCGATCTAACTTAAGGTTTTCCATGTTAAAGCTTTTCAAGCACTCCATGGATGGTGAGGAATGAAACTCAGATGCGTAAACAAAAACTTTTATTCGCATAAGTGGTGCAAGTTTTCAGGTACAACTGAAAAATTTATTGTAAAAGTTATTGTTTCTTTTATTATATAATTTACTTAGGTGATTGTTATTTTGGGCTCGATAGTTTGAATTTAACGGCATCAAAATTCTCGAATGACCCTTTTGGTTTTTGAAATGACATTGAAATAATGCATCGTCCTAGTTCACTAGCAAATCATAGCCTTAATCCTTCACTTGAACCTCGAGCTTTTTGACTTGCAATTAGAGTTAGGATGATGTAACGGTGCAATTTTTCTTTTATTAGAGTGAAGATATCTTATACTAAGTCTCAGAATGTAGTCTTCACAAGCAAATATATGCTTCAAAGCAAGCACAACCTGCGTTATGGGTGTATTTGGTTAAAACTAAGACATCTTATATTCTCCATAACTTGAAACTTCATAAATCTGATCTCTTATTACTAAATTTGTTAGGGTTGAAGACAACACTAAGTACTTGCAATCTGCTCCTCCTTTTTCTCATTCTTCTTCATCCTCGCTTTGGGTCCACTTTGGGAGATTACTCACGATGAAGGTATTTGCTCAATCTACTATACATGGATGATTGTCAAATTTTGCCATTGTGATGTCTTATAATTTGATTTCTTGGATAAGCTAATTATTGATGTGTAACCACTTTTGTTTTAAAATGCATGTGCAATGGCATTCTGATATGTTGTATAGTTTATAAATCTGTCATTTTAAATAGCACGCAGATTGATGTTTTAAAATTGTAACTTTTGCATTTCTTTGGTGGCTCCATCATGGAAGGGTCTGAGTTACAAATTGAGGTGGCAGAGTTTATGTGGAGAGAGGTTCAGGTAAGCATTGCGTCATAACATTTTACAAGGTTAATTTCTTTTTACCTTCATTAAAAATGATCCGTTCTTTTTTAAATGTCGACTTGATGGAAGTCTTCTTGTCATTCATGAGAACATTATTGGGTTCAACTCGAGGCTATTGAAAAATGGTGAACCACTCATGCAATATGGACACATGTACTTTTATCTATGGTTTTCTTTTTAATAAAAAGCCGCAATAACAAAAGAATCTAACTTGGTAAGTGGCCCTTCTTCCAATAAAGATGTGCAAGGTGTAAATTGCAGAATGTCAAGGTTTAGAATAAAGGAATTGACCGGACTTCACCGACAATGTCTCATCGGATGCATAACGCTCACCGATTCGAGAGTTTAAAGGTTATCCTCGCAAGGGAATGCAGAATTTGAGGCAACCGATGTAGTCTTACTAGGTGACTTTTGCAGGGAAATTCATTTAATGCATTTTTGATTATTTTTCGGGTTATAATTTTAACTTGATATTTTAGGGCAATCATGTACTTGAAGTGCCAAATGGCCACCCTGGATGCATGTCGGCTCGGTGATTCAAGTCGACAAAAACTTTTCTCGTAATTTTTTTGATTGAAACCGATATGCATTTTTTTATATTCAACATATCCTATGGCACTTTGAACATGCAAAAACTAGTCCCCGCCTATTGCGAGACTAATGAACTCTCTTGCGGACTATAATAGTTCTATATCTGCAGGCTTTGTTGTCAAGCTAGAGCCAATTAAAGAGGAAATGATGGATAGTGGAAGTCGGTTCGGAAATACAAACTAAATGGAACACACATTCGGTTAGAATTGGTGGAGTTGTAGGCAGACAATTGAGAATAATGATCGGTTTCTTTAACCGAGGATAGTAGTTAATAAGAATATCACCTTTCACTTGCTTGAACAGAAAGTTCAACCATCTTAGAGGTGTGTTTTACAAAAGTGTCTCCTTAGCTCAGTTTTGTAGCATAACAAGTACTTCTAACTCATTCTAAAGCCCAGATTTGAGTTGGAAGTCCAACATTCATATTAAAAGAACCATGTATGTAGTGCATTCTCCATGTCTCGTGAATTATTCTCAACGACTTCGAACTTCTTCTTTTTCCGAGCATAGCTAATGATCCAGATAGCTGTTTGCTTTCTCTCACAGCTAAAAAAATACTAGCATTTTATGATGCCCTGCTTTACTTAACCATGGTTTCTTTAATGTTCCGCAACCTCGGTTTTGTTGGTGATGCTTTGCTTATGGAGGATGCAATGCTCGTTATTCTTCGTTTATAGTACTAGTCCTTCTAGTTTGCACTTTAGAAATACCTTTCTCATGATGGTTTGGTGTGTTTCTTTATATGTCAATTGCAAAGAAGCTTGCTAACTATAAGCATTTCCTTTTGCTTGCATGATTATTCGTGCTTTGCTTTCAGGTATTTGGCTCTACTGGTGTTATTGGAAATCCAATGGGTTTTGCAAGAAATGTTGGAGTTGGTATCAAGGATTTTCTCTCAGTTTCTAGCAAAGGAATTGTGCAGGTATGTGATATTAATCTCATATTCTCATAAGTGCCGTATTTTAACTTATAATTGATTTTTTCAAAGCCCTAGTGGTCTCTTTACTGGCATAGCGCAAGGATAAAAAAACCTCCTTAGTAATACAGTTTACGCTATTAGTAGTGCTACCACTCAGTTCAGTAAAGCTGCTCACAAGGTATAACTGCCATTCTTTTAATGAGTGATTTCCGCAGAGTTCATGAGCTATTTACTTTTTTAAATTATACTTTATGCAGGGTATTGTTGCCTTCACATTTGATGAACATACAACCAACATGGATGGGTAGCGGAAGGGTTTAGATTCTGGCAACAAAGGTCTAGTAAATGAATTCTTGGAGGTAAACGTTTATATTTGCTGTAGAAAATCCTAGAATAGTTTAGAAATCCTCATCATTTTTGTTATTATTGATTTTTGTTTTTTATGCTTTCATTCTTTTACCACATTGTACAAGATATGGCAGTCGACCATGCCATGAGTCCCAGGTAGGCACCATTATAGTGAAATGATGTCAACTGAATTGCCCAATTAGGGAACCCTTACAATTTACAATGTCCTGTTATTCTACAATCAATAAACTACTCATCATCTTTGGCGATAATCAAATAAGGCCTATTAGTATTTAGCACGATCGCTTCTTCACGTACTCACCGCTCCAAAAAAATTAGAAAAATGAGTACCTAGCATAACGCGCTTCTACTCTTGATCGCCAGACACTTTTTAAAACCTCCCATGAATTGTTGGGATGCTTGAAATATTTTCTTATGATCAAACCCTTAGGAGGTGTTTGGTTGGCCTTTTATTTATAGCCTACTTTTGTTTTGTCTTATTATCAATTTCTTGATTATTACGTCTATTTTTCATCTATTATGCTAGTCCTATTTCCCATTTTAACTAAATTTTTGAGTTTCTGAAGTAGATTGTTTTCAATGGATAATACGCTATCTAGAAAAACAAAAAGGGGGAAATCAGATCGAAACTAATAGCTTTTTCCAAAGCTATTTTACAAGATGCTATACTTCCATTTCAATGCAATACTGTAAAGCGATTGAGAAGTGTATGATTTACTTGTGGAGAAAATAATCTTGTGGAACTCATTATTTTCACAACATTAACAAATATTGCTCTTTGTTCACCCATCGGTTTTCATTCACTCTCAAAATGACACATACTAATTAGCTTTACTGAAAACATAATGGATGGGCTATTTTTCTTCTAGACTTCAATCTTAAAGTTTGAAACTTGGCTCCATTTTTTTCTCGTTTGAAAGTAAGAATCTTGTCAATAAGTATATCTCGTTTGATTTTCAAATTTTTTTATGCCAGAATAGACATGTTTTGCACACTTCCAACGCATATTATCTCTATATACTCCTAAACTTCAAATCTCTTGTCTTGAAATTCCAGCTTGTTCATTAAGCTCTAATTACTCCCTACTCGCCTCTGCTCATTTTAGTTTAATTGGCAAAAAAGTCAGTAAAGACATATATTGGGATGGTGATTTATGGATTTGAAATGTATTTTCATTATGTTTTATCATTTGTTTATTTGTCGTAGAGGAATTAACTATAAATCGAGCTCAATCAGCTTGATGTCCTTTGCAGGGATGAATAGTTCCTCGCTCGGTATGAATTATCCTCATCAGCAATGAGAAAACACATAATTGAATGAATTTGGAGCATGTGGTCAATCTTATTTAGCTGTTGACTCAAGTCAAGTAACTGATAATTCTTCCGAGCAGAGTAGATATCAATCGCATTATTGTCATTGAAAATTGTATATCTTATCATGATTTATATACATTTGATTAGCTATACTTCCGTAGGTATATCTGCAAATCCTTATATGCCTGATTGAGACAATCATCTTCCACTCGAAGTTCAAGAAACCCGGAACCAAAAATTTTACTAAAAGCGTGTATTGAAATGAGATTTATGGATTTAAATATGTTTTGATTCTCAAATTTTCATCTCTTTGTTTCAGTGAGGAAGTACAATCTAGGGTCGGAGAGTTACACATCATGCTTTTCAGGTACTTTCATGGAAAACATTTATTGTAATAATAAAAACATTCCGTTAATTAGTCCGGAAGAGGGTGGTAGGTGGGTAGGTCACTCACGTGTCTTGTTTCCACCTTCCCCAATGCCACAAAAATACCTTGAGTTGTTTTGAGAGCCTCGAGAAGCCTAATGCTTCCTGTTTCTTTTTTTTTTTATTTAATTATTGTTCTTTTTATATTAATCCTATCTGGACCTTTGTGTGTTTTTTTCCTATCCTCAGATAAGATCAAGAAAAGGACATACAACTAATGTTATCAGCCTGGATCTTGTTTGTTCCCCAGCAACAAAGCTGCAATACTGAATTTTAATGTTGCATGTGGAATGGAGTTTTAATATTGTTTTGATACAAGTGTTTGTATAGTTATACTACATGATTTCCAATGTATATATAGGGCATCTATATGTACTGTTAATTCAATAAGATGATTTTTGTTTGGTAATTCAAAATTTTTAACTAGTGCAATTAAAAAAAAATTAAATTAAATTAATTTCATATAAATTAATTTTTTTCACAGATTAAACAAAAGCGTGCCGAAAACTGTAACAAAAAAGTTTTACTGTGCCAAATACCGTGAAAAAAAGTATAGTATATAAAATCATGTTAAAAATTGTGCCAAAATAGTGCCAAATGTAGAATCAAAGTCCGTGCCAAACATTGATGGCAATGGTAGGCACAATAGTAAAAAACCGTGCCAAAAACAGTGACAAAGTTCGGCACGGTATTAAAAAAACGGTGCCAAAATGTATTTGTGACTATGCTATAGGCATAGTTAATTTTTGGTGCCAAATACAGTACCAAAATCAGTTTGGCACGGTTTTTAATCCCATTTCCGTGCCAATTTTACCGTGCCGATTTATGATTTTTCTTGTAGTGTGTTGATATCCGAAGTGGGTGGCTGTTGCTTAATTGGTAGACTAGTCCAGTAGTCGTGGCTCTCCCATGTGATATACACAAGTGATTAAATGAGAAATTCTTGTGGATAGCAAGTGAATTGAATCCGATAGTACTACTAGTTATTAATTTATGGAGAATTATTGCGTGCATGAGCATCTCACAACCTTCCCAATTCTAGTTCTTTTCATAAAAATATTTTATACCAAATGTTTTTTATTTGCCCAATCCTACTGTTTTTGTCCTTCTCTATATAATATTTATACCCAATGTGGCCACTATGGAAATGCCTTAACCATCCCTTGCCATTTTTAAATAAAAAAGTTAATTTTCGCATATGATGAACAATGAACAAATAATACACTGATAGGGACGTGAGTGTATATGTTGATCATGTAATAAAGTGTGTATAAGTATAAGTGTCGGTCTATAGAAAAAAAAGTGAATACTAGTAATGACTCTAAACCTAAAAAATAGCCTAAATAATCAAATATTGTGTTTGTGAACAAAAACGGGCAAATATAAGAAAATACAAGAAATAAAAGGAGAGAAGTCAAGAAAGAAAGCGATATTCGGGCATACCATCCCTTTAGGGTTATGAAATATAGGACGAAGGTTATCTAAACATTTAATTCTATTTGAAGCGAAAAGTTTCCAAAATTATACTAAACCCAGATTTCTCAAGCGAAGAGTAATTGAATAAGTGCAGAGCTGATATAGACATCCACACAATCGCATTAACACTTTATGAAACCTTATTGCGGGCTAATAACAATATCTTAAATAGATAATCTCACCCAAAGAGGGAATTCCCACCTAGCATAGACATGCTGCAATTAGAGGGAATTGTGAGTAAGCCTAGATATATGATACTTTGCAGACCCCCCATCTCTTTTAATTCTCCCGAGTAAGCTAATAACTATCTCCGTGCTCTTTACAATCACGTGGAGTAGATTTTATGAGAGATCACATCTCTATTCTGTATTTGGATTAGGAGTAATCTCTCCTCATAAGAGAGATTAATTACCTATTTAAGTAATTCTTATTAGCCCAGAGTGAGGTTGTATAGAGTGTTAATGTGATTGTGTGGATAACTGTATCAGCTCTGTACTTATTCAGTTACTCTTCATCCTCTACAGAGGGGTTTAGTATAATTTAGAAAACTGCTCGGTTTAAATAGGATTGTATACCTAGACAACCTTTGTTCTGTACTTTACAAAACCTTGGAGGGATGCTACTCCCAGACATTGTTTCTTCCCTTGATTTTCCTCCAGCTTTATTTCATATTTCTTATTTTTTACTTTCTCTTGTTCACACACACATTACTCGATCGATTGGGCTAACTTTCAGAACTAGGGTAACTATTAGTATTCTCATTCTTTCTTGTGGACCGATATCCCGCTTTTTAGCATTATAGTACACGATTGGCACGTACACACTTGCTCTCCTATCAGGCATCTTACGCCCATAACCCTCAACAAGAGAACTTTGTGAGCATGCTTATGCTCGTAAGGTAGACCACAAGGATCAATAGAGGGACTTACGGGCAGGACTTATGCCCATAAGTCAAATTATAAGGCTTCCCCTAGGAGCTTGCAAGGAGAAACATACTCCCGTAATTATTGTCGCAAGGGTAATCCAAAGAAAATTACAACTCAACTCTTATGGCCATAAGCTGGGTCGTCACACTAATACAAAAGACCTTATGGATAGAGCTCATGCCCGCAAGGTTTCTTGCAATTCATTCAACCCATCATCTCCAGTTTCTTACAGCCTCGTTCTTACACCCATAAGCAGCCCGTAAGTGGCTAGGTTTAAAAGATTTTGAGAAGGGTTTTGAATCATTCTTTTGATGACCAAACTTTGGTAAAGAAGAGAGAGTTTTCTGCATATCTTTAAGGGTGAATCATCAAGGAGAAAAGCCTTACCACCTTCAAGGAGGAGGATTGGAGCCGTCGAGAAGCACCTTGGCTGTGTTCGTGGAAGAAAAGGGGAAAGTTCTTCCGCAATCTCAAGAGGTGCAATAGAAAAGGGATTTTAATCCTTCAATGATTCTTGTTGACCCTTGTGAATTACATGATTGTTCTCCTTTTATGCAAAATTAATTTTGTAGGTGTTTGGCAATAGATGAATTCTACAGTTAGATTTAATTGACATTAGTTACGGATCTTTCATGCTTTATAATGAGTATACAATGTTAATGTATTTAATATCATTTTGTACACTATATTATGAAATTTGATGCTAAATATGATGTATTTTGTATTAACAGGCTTAGGGAAGCGTTTAAGGATGAGAGAGAGCCAAAGGAAGCATTTCAAACAAACTGGATGGCTTACAGATAGCTTATTAAGAACCTTATGGCAGTACATAAGATCCAAAAATCTTGCGATCATACTTATGCCAGTAAAGGGTGATTCAAAGTCAATTCAGAGGACTATCTAGAGCAGCTTACGACCGTAGGATACGCCTGTAAAAGCGATCGCAAGAAGCAGAATAGTAAAATTTACGGTCCAACGCTTACGTACGTAAGATGAACCGCAACACATATAGAAGACCTTATGGACCTGACTTATGGCCGTAAGTGTTCCCGTAAGCCTCGCGACCATCTTCTCTAACTCCCTTACGACCTATCCCTTACGCCCGTAAGCAGTCAAGTATAAATAAAACTTATGAGGATTTTTAGGAAATTCTCTATTATATTCTTTTATTCTTTGCGGGCTATTCTTGCAGCGGAGTTAAGGGAGAAATGAGACGAATCTCCAGCACCTAAAGAGCAATTAGGAGAGGGATTCAAATCTACATTCAAGGAGATTGAAAATCGTAGCGTCAAGCTCACCTTGGCTGCATGCGGCTTTTCAAGCAACTCCTTCGGCAATTCTTCATTCTATGGATTGAAAAGGGGGGTTTGCAAAATTATCATATTTTTCTCGATTATTTGTATCTTAAATGCTTTCCCTCCAATAATGGAGGGCTAATTTGTAGATGTTTGGGCATAGTTGAAATCTAGGGTTTATATTTTGACATTGGTTGTTGGATCTTTGATGCTTTGAATGTTTTCTTATTTGCAATCTCATCTTTTTGAGTCTAATTGTGTGATTGAATGCTTGGTTGCTAACAAGATGAAAACCCTAGTTATCATATTTGGTATTACTATATAAAGAGAAGAATTCTCACCTAGCATAGACTTGTCGCAATTTGAGAGAATAATGGGTACACCTCTGGTTAGGGTATCTAGGAGACTTTATCTCCTACCTTCCTTTTTTAGTGGATTAGTGTTAATTTTCGTATTTTTTGCAATCATGTGGAGTGGATTTTAGGAGAAATTGCATTTCTGCTCTTTATTCAGATTAGGGAGAATCTCTCTCTAGGGGGGAGAGATTATTTACTTAAGAGATTGTCATTAACCCACAATAAGGTTTGATAGAGTGTTAATGTGATTGTGTGGATGTTTGTATCAGCTTTGTACCTATTCAGTTACACTTCACCTTAAAAAATGGGGTTTTGTATAATTCTGGAAATATTTTAGTTCAAATAGGATTTTATGTTTAGACAATCATTGTCCTGCACCTCATACCCTAGAGGGATGCTATGCTCGGATATCACTTTCTTTCTTGACTTCTCTATAATCATTTATGTATTTTCTTATTTTTATTTGCTTTTGTCCACACACATCACTTGATCTTCAGGCTATTTTTTGGGTATAGAGTCAAAACTAGTATTCACTTTCTTCCTGTGGACCTACACTCTGCACTTACATATACTTAATTTATCACGAAATTGACACGTACACTTACGTCCCTATCACTTTACTTTGATTTTCAATTGCAATCCTTTACTTTTTTAATTCAATTACATGTTCTTATTGTCTTGAATGCTATTGAGGCGAAAACCCTATTTTCATATTTGATGTGCTTGTGTGATGAGTCGAGTGAACCACCTAGCATAGGCAAGCCGAGATTAAAAGGGATTTGTGAGTGAGTCTAGAGATAGGGTAGTTTGGAGTTGATAGTTCTCCTCCCACATTCCTTCCAGTGAATTGCCAACTAATTCCGTACTCTTTGCAATAATAGGGAGTAGATCTAGATCTCATTTCTTATATGGGATTAGGGGCAATCACTGCAAGAGAAGGATTGTCTACACTTTGAATTCTTGTAGATTCTTGTTAAGATTTCACAGAGTGTATTGCGATCGTGGGATGTTTGTATTAGAACCATACTGGCTCAGTTACCATTTACCTTCACAAAGGGGATAATATATTTTAGGATTTCTCTTGATTCAATTAGGATTGTTAAACTTACAACCATTGTCCTGGACGTACAAAGCCCTAGAGAGAGTCTATGCCCGAGTACCCCATTTCCCTAGCTTGTTTTCTTTTTACTTTGTTTTCACAACACACCACTTTGAGTAGGCTAGTTTTTGGATTAAGGACTAATACTAGTAGACTCTATATTTTTCCCTGAGAATCGATACCTTGCTTTTTAGCACACTTTATTACAAGATCGGGGTGCACCCTTGTCTCCTTATCAGTCGAATTTAGAGTTAGTACTAATATTCTTTAGTTCTTTGTGGACCAATAACCTTGCTTTCTAGCACTTTGTATTACTTCCCCTAGTATTCTCTATGGGAAGCCTATGCCCGAACACCCTTCCTTTATGTATGTTTTACCGTATTTCTTACTTGAGTCTTTGATTTTCAGTTTTTACATGCATTCACACTCCACTATTCTTATTAGGTTAATTGTCTAATTTAGAGTTAGTATTTGTATTCTCTAGTTCCCTGTGGACTTATGACCTTGCTTCTCAGCACTCTATATTACGTGACTAATATGTACACCTGTGTAAAGTGGGTGACTACTGTTACCTATCACCCAATTGGCGAATCTAAAGTTAGGATGCCCAATTGATTTTCTTTTTATAATTAGGTGATTCAAATAAGAGTGACCAAATAGTTTGGTGACCATTTAGATAATTGAATTTTCTTTTGTATCTCTTATTTTTCATTACTTGTATTTATCTTTTATGGCAAGGGTTGGACTTGCCAGTTTTGTACTTATTTTTGGACAATTTAGTGGATTTTTATTTAGGTTTTCTGTTATTTTTATTTTATTGAGATTTAATGATTTCCCTTGGCTTCGCAGGACTAGTAATGCAACACCATCAACTTAAATGAAATACTCACTCGGTCTCTTCTTGATCTTGTGTGAACCCCTACAATTTGGGCACAAGAACGAATGCACCATGCTAGTTCAAGGAGAAAATTTTTTTATTCAATTTTAGACTAGAGAAGTAATCGTTTTCCGTCAACCTCCCATATTATTGTTGCCTTTTCGTCCCATTTACACTTTTATACACACATTGAAAGCAATGTATAATTTTAAGTGTGGGGGAAGGGTGTAGGATTATTTGAACTCTTAACATGCCAAGATGTTGACTTAAAAAGGTGTATTTGAACGATTATTGGGAGTTTCTTAATATAAGGGTGGATACACTACAACAAAATATCATTTTTATGACATTTGTCATATGTCGCAAAATGGGGAAAAAACATTGGAATAGTTCTATACCGACTTTTCTAACGAACGTCGATTATATGTCGTAATTGTCACAGTCGGTATGCTTTGTTGTGACATTTACAAGAAACTTCGGTACCTATCTATTATGACATTCATTATGACATTTCCCTACATTTGTAAGTAGTCTCAATAAGGATTTATTCCAACATTTGTATATGGCTTGAGTAACATTTGTTTCTATTTTATGCAACATTTGCAAATGTCGCCACAAGTTTTTTTTACATTAATTTTGAACTATTGCAACATTTATAATTGTTGTTATAAAGATTATATGGTAACATTTGTTAAAAGTCTCTTAAAAGGTTTATATTGACCTTTTGTAAACATTGGTTTAACAAAATAGTAATTATCAATACCTATTTAATCCGACATTTGTAAATGTTAGTAGAAGTTACTCACCATATTAAATTTTGATAAATTGACATTTTTGGTAATATTAGCAAATGTCTCTACAAGCTTTTCTTTGTATTAACCTAAAATATATTGCAACCTTTATAATTGTTGCCATAGTCAATAAATTGCAACAATTGTTAAATGTTTCTTAAATTACTTATAACGACATTTGGTAAACATTGGTTTAAGGAAATATCATTTGTTAATATCAATTTAATACAACATTTATAAATGTTGGTAGAAGTTATTCATGGTATTTAATTTTTAATTTAAGTGACATTTATAAATGTTGGAACAAGAATTATTTACTAACATTTGTTAAGTGTCCTTTAAAAGTCTTATATAAACATTTCATAACTAAAGTTTAAACTATATAGTATTTGTGGATGATAACAAAGTGCAACATTCACAAATGTTGGAAAACTATTGTATAATTTTTAAAAAATTTAAATATTATTTATATACAATTTAATAGTCAAATATGAGACAAAATATAAATACTATAAAATTAATTTACATGATTTAACAAAATAGTAATAAAAATTATTTATCAAAAATTAAAAAAAAACATATCGCATAGTATTTAAACACTAATTAAAATAATGTCAACATGATCTACAAATCTTAAAGAAATAGCTTTCAAACATTGTAAAAAAAGAAAGAAAAAGAAAAGGCTTCAATTCTTGAAATTGGCTTTAAATTTGTCATGTTGTTCTCTCATCTACAAAAGAAAATATATAAATAGATCAATGAGTAGCTAAATCAATTAATAAAAAAAGTGTGAAATAAATAATAAAATTTGAAATTTTAACAATTTAAAAATATAAGATGATAATATGAAAATTGTACCATCAATAGGATCATCATTGCTATCATGAAATTGAGAAATAGTTGCCGATCGAGAACCAAGATTACGTTTAGCATCTCCATCCTAGAATAATTTTTATATCCAATAAAACAAGGTAAAATAATAATAATAATTAAATTATATTAAATATAAAAAATATATGATATATTGAAATCAATAATAATAATTTGAAATACCTTTTTTGAAAGTCCAATACTACGGGGGCCAAGATATGTCAAAATAAGTTCGTGCAGCATACCAGCTTCCTTTTTTAATTCTTCAAATTTATCTTCAAGATTTTTATTTTTTTCCCTCAATTGTTCATTCTCCTTTAGGCTTTGCAAATTTGAGTTTGCAAACATTTTTGGCGTCACACCAAAACCCATCCCTCGAACACGTTCATTTTTCTCTGGTCCAAATACTTGAAACAAAGCATCACCCTCTAAAGGAGCAAAGTCATTCGATTGTGAGGAAGATTCACCATTAGCTCCTTGCGTATCTAAAATTTGTTGAATTTTATTCTACATAGTATTAAAAAAATATATAAAGTTATTATTATAATTATGAATATAAAATTAAAAAAAATTAGAATTTTCTTACTATAGCTTCCTCAACTTCATTAGACACCGGCCTTCCGTCATTGTGTTTGTGCCACTTCACATACATTTTTGCTCTCTTAGGTCGGATTCCCTTTTCTTTAAACTATTTATTCAATAACAAATCACTTCTAATTACATCTTATGATATAATTCAAAAGAAATTTATTAGTGATTATAGTGCAAGTATATACCTCCATCTCAGCTCTACGAGCAAAGGAAATAATACCCGAGGTATGTGGCATCTTCATTTGGTTTCTCGCTACCTTACCATTTTGAGATTTTTCCTGTTACAGTTAATGAAATTCTAACAATAACATCATCTTATGCATATAAGGATTAGAATCATAAATATTTTAAAACCATTTGGAATTCAAACTATTTATTACCTGCCATTTTGTGGAATACCATTTTTTGGTAAGCTTTTCCCATTGATCTGCTCTTGTTCTTGGATCTACTTTTGATTTCAATTTAGCAAGAGAACTTGATTTATGAAAATTATCAATAAACAATGTATGTTTGAATTCCATAAAGCACCTCCGAACTTGTTTAAGAACCCAAGATTTTCTAATTAGTTCTAAATTAAATTTGGACTGCAATTAAAAAATTATATAAGGCTTAAAAATATATATATTTAAATAATTTACATATAAGAAGATGAATAAAAATTACCTTAATGACTCTCAATATTTCATCCTTAACATTTGTAGGTACTTTTCTCCAATCATCATATTCAAGAGGTGTCAAATCAGGATTTCTAGCCATAGTTCCACAAAAGTATTCGAGCTCAGCATTATCAACACATTGATTGTATAAGTTAAATTGCTCTGGCAACTCTTGACCAGGACCTAAGTTCCAAATATCTGGAAGTCTAGTCTGTCCTCGAGTTTTACTTGAGAAATCAAGATTCACTGCATAATATTATAATTTAGTAATTTAAAATATAATCATAATGATTAATTTTGAAAAAAATAGGATTATTAAAAAAAAAACTTACACTCATTATTCATCTCATTATCCAGATCATCATTTGATTCATGAGAAGTTGAATCATTAGAACCATTTCGTTCGATCTCAACTTGAGGTTGCTGATTATTATGTGAATCATTGCTAAATTGAGATGATCCATGGTTGTGAAGAGGAATACTGTGGAAATCATTGGAATTCATTGTAGCGGATCCCAAATAGTTGGGACAAACGGTTTGTTGATAGAGCAACATGGAAGGGAATAATTCATTGTACCGGATCCCAAATAGTTGGGACAAACGGTTTGTTTTTATTGTTGTTATATATTGTTGTTTGTAATGCAGTATCAAATTGATTAAATGACACGATAGATTTTCATCATTCTGTGATTTTCAAAGCAATAAAGTATTTTGGTATTTGGGTTCAACTTTGCCATTTTCATCAACTTTGCCATTGGGCACATCTCTATGCAATCATATTGTACCTGGACTCAAAACAGTGATTCTTGTAATAACAAATCAGCAATAAGATCAATCTATTATACACTATACTCAGTTGATGGTCTACTCAGATATGCTATTTATAGCACACCATCTTTTTTTCATGCTCTCATCTGCACAGGTGTGTCAAAAACTTAATGGCATAGTTTGCACCAGACTATTGGAAAATGACATGGTTCATATTGATCTCACATGTAGATACATCAAGGATTTTAGAGCTATTATCTCTATTATTTTGTTTACTACTTGGCATCTTTTTGCATTATGACTTCAGTTTTGTGATTTTTATGAATGTCACGCATAAACTATGTCACATTAGAGCTTTTCTAAGTCTTGTGGCACTTTCTCTGCACAGACAGTTCACATTTACAAGAGCCACCATATTCATATAGCAATGAAATTATCAATGTCATTATCAATGTTCTTGTGGATTTTTAACATATTTTAGATATCAAGAATTAGAGTGGTATCATCTTTATTGCTTTTCATCTGTGATTGGCTTATTGTTTCAGGATTCCTTTTATTATGATTTGACTGAAGAAGAGCTAACTCGAGTTCAGGACTACAACTTTGATCATCCAGGTAGCCTACATCTTTATTTTAAAATCTGGATTAGAAAAGTGAAGCTTCAAAAATGCATTAAACATGAAGAAAAGCTATGATCTTTGTTTATTATTGTATGGGTTGTGTGCAAAATTGCAAGGTGTATCTATTTCATGATAAACTAATGGTCGTCTAGTTAATGATGTCATCCACTATAAGAAGTTAAAGAGACAAGCTTCTTTGTTATAGAAATTCTAAAATTTCTTATTTTATGTACATAGTAAAAAAATGTAGAAAATTGTTTTAACTTGATGTATCTTATATTAATGTTTTATCCTGTGCTTCAGTAGGATTCGTGCCTTGGTGAAAGTATGGTCGTTGCATTCTCAGGCTCCATTGTATTCTTTCAAATATATAAAGCTTTTGTTTTATGTAATTTTAGTTTAGAAATATTCCAAACATTCTCTATAAATAATTATTTGTGTATGTTAATGCAAATTGATTCTAATAACAAAGCAAGATGTTAAAACCACTTGTATGCTCCTATAAAATTCGATAATTGCTAATATTTTTTTTCAAAGTTCATATGTACAGAAACTAGAGGACTGTTAGTAAATATGATGTTTATAGGATATGATAATAATAATTATGTAGAAGTTATAAAAAAATTATGTAAAATTTGCAAATTAATGATAATATATTTAGAATTTATTAACTCTAATAAAATTATTTAGAAAAAACATAAATAAATATTGTTGAGGTTGTGGCCATTGCCTGGGAATATCAAATATTTTATAAATTTCATTTTAAAAACTAATAATGTTTTATATATATAGAAAAATTAATCGGGCCTGGGAAATCTTTGAAACCAAATAATCCCCATGCGGATGGGGATGGAGATGGGGAAAAATCTTTTTCCCATACTTAAGTTCTGGGACAGGGTTAGGATGGACTTGTAAATTTGGAGCTAAGGCATGGGAATATATCCTTGGTGAATCTCCACCCCAATTATAACCCCACATAACCATCAAATTCAACTATAGTGGTGATTTTAAAACATAACAAATCACATTATCTACATTGTTTTTAAAAGAAAAAAATAAATGCCAGGATTATTGAGATGTTTATAAAGAAATGCAATATGTGCACTACAATAGTTATTTCAAATGTCACAAAAAAAAATAATAATAAAAACTAAGATTATAGTAACATAACTTACTAATGTCACTAACATTAATAAAAAACTTTTAAACTATTAAGACATATATAATAAGTGTGGTTCTAAAAGTCACTAGCAAATAAAATATAACAACATTTACATGAAATGACGTTTTAAAATTATTTTGATAACTTAAAATGACATTTCAAATATGTCATAGCAAATTGATGCAATGAGAGTCACATTGAATTATGACATTTGTTACATAAGTCGTAATAAACGTCTTAACAGTTAATATTATACTGACATTTCTTTCAATGTCTCTAAAATATTTATAAAAAAAATTGTAAAACCAAACCTATTGTGACTATAAGTAAAAATGTCACTATAAACGTAGGGATAAAATATAATTACACCAACATTTATTACAAACATCGCTTAAAAGTAATTTTAATGGTTTTCAGTGACATTTGCCAAAATTGTTGTTTCATAAATGTCACAATAAGCTTTTTTTGTTGTAGTGATCGATGGTAGTATATAATTTAATTTTTTTATGGCTTTATCAACAAGCTAGCTTTGCTTTAAAGAAACCAACGTCAAATTAAAAATTGATACAAACAAACCTTGTTTTAATTATGAAATAAAATTTTTTGAATAACGGGTTTAATTTCTTTCTAAGCCGAGAAAAAAATAATCAAGACTTTAATCATCATCTCAAATTAATTTTTTTTTTTTAAAATATATTTTTGAAATCTAGTTGAGTCTTATATATAATCACTATAAAAAATGGGAGAAGAAGAGAATTTCTATATGAATTTTGTTTTTATATTTTTAGAAAATCCTACCACGCACCACCACCACTATTATTAGTATTATATATAGTTATATAGTTATATATACCGAGTGTCCTCTCTGCACACATATGCTCTTGCATAC
This sequence comes from Dioscorea cayenensis subsp. rotundata, assembly GCF_009730915.1. NCBI lineage: Eukaryota > Viridiplantae > Streptophyta > Magnoliopsida > Dioscoreales > Dioscoreaceae > Dioscorea > Dioscorea cayenensis. The sequence goes on along the minus strand of NC_052471.1, from coordinate 2,602,611 downwards.
CCTATGTATATTAGTTTGGAACATGACTCCTCTGCAAAAATAGATACCTTACACACAGAACTGATTGTGAATGGACCAAGAGATTATTATTATTATTATTATTATTATTTTAGTGAATGCATGGTGCTGCAGCACAATCTCAAGTTTGGGAGGAGCAAGCATATTCAAGAAGAAGCTGGAAGGCATAGGATGCATCACATTATCACCACATGATCGATGTTTGCATGGCACAAACTAGATATTTCTCGTTACCGACAGCAACAGTGAAAACTTGACACACACGGGCTACATATGCAATACAAGGCCGAAGCAACTTATTATAACTCAACTAGCACATGCATGCATGAAGGATAGATATCAAAATGGATGCATGAGCTTATTATATTGTTCACTGAGCTTCAGCATCACTTGTTGACGACCATGGAAATGCGTGCAGCCTTGGCTTCTGCAATAGTTTCGTTAGCAGGCAAAGAACCAAAGATGGTGGCCTTACTTTGGATGAACATACCACCAGAGACGCCGACAGTGTTAGTGTTGGTTGCCCAAAGTGCACCGCCATAGATGACGACGTTGCGATCTTTCTGGAGGATGAGGACGTAGTTGCCTTGTCCCACGCTGGTGTTGCTTGCCCACACAGCTTTGTTTTTTTTGTCGTAAATGACAAGGTTACCATCACTCTGCAGAGTGACGTAGCAGCTGCTGCCTCGGCCGTTAGTGCCGGAAGCCCAGATTGGGTTGCCATTATCATACTCGACCAGGTTGCAGTCAGACTGCATAATGAAAGTGTAGCTCGCATAGGACAAGGCTTCCCCGGACCTGAGGGATTCCCCAGAGTAAAGTATGAAGTTTGCCATGCAGCAAAGAGGAGAAGCAACAAGTAGCAGGGCCAGAGAGAAGAAAGCGAATGCTCTTGGGATAGCCATATTAGTGTAGTAAACTGAGGACTTTAGCTCAACTTAAACAACTGGAACGAATGGCTTGCTCTTTCCTTTGGCCTCTATTTATAGATAGATGCCAAAGTAGATTTTACTTTCAATTGTTTCACTGCCATTTAAATCACTTAAAATTTTTACTATGATTCCAATAATTAAGCGTGGTGGTTGGTACATGGGTCCCTGTTTGATTTCAAGCCCACTTTAGAAAAGATTTGATTGTTAAGAATATATATAAGATATAAGAAGTCGACAACTTACTCAACAATGGCATGGAATAAATTAATGACAATTTTGACAGGCTTGTCTATCGCTTGATGACAGGGTACAATAATTAGTACAATAAAATATAATTATATATATATATATATATATTCGAAGCAACCCTTCCATCGCTTCACATTCAAATTTGATCCAATACTATGGGAAGGATCGCCAATTGTACATCTTCATGTATATGAGCAGATAAGGCCTAGGCCTTATTTATGTTTATTTCACTCATAAAATAAATTAAAATTTAATTTGCTATAAGCGGATGAATAATTATTTTAGATCAATTATGAATAAGTTTGATTTATTTTCAAGAAGGATTTTGTACAAGTAATTAAAGATTGTGGATAAATAATGTATACTCTTGATAGATTCATATCCAATATAATACAAACATCAACCAATCATATAGCTTAAAAAAAAAATTGTTCCTTGCGGAGAACCAATACAAGCGCTTCAGTGACGACTGTTAGCATTAGATTTTTTTTTTTTGGACACTAGATGACAAGAACCCCTATTTAAAGTTAACAGTTAGTGTCAAGCCCTGAACCCGGCTCGCCAGGCCCAGTGCACTGACAAACGGCCGCACACCTACAAGGCCGAAACCAAGTAGACATACAATGCCTCAAAACCTGTTCCAAACAGAATAAAGAATCAGACTGAATGTTTGCAAAAACAAAACAACTAATTCAATCAAAACTTAGGCCCACACAAAAAAAAATGGTACTTATTACAAGCTAATTATAAGGCGAAATACCCAACGATCCTTGCTAAGTTTTCCACCACTCAACCCTACTCCTGATCTGAAAGGGAAAGAAAACAACTTAATGAGCTTGGGAGCCCAGTAAGCAACTTCTAAAAATATCGGGATCACAAAAAGTTCAATAATTTCCAAAAATTTACAAAATGTAACATAATGAAAGAAATATCAAAATGAACCCGTAAATCAGAATAATTCAAAACAGATTTAATTTACCAAAATAACGAGCATATAAGTTCCCCAACAACTAATGCCAAAACAAAATATCATAACTCATTTATTTAAACTTGGTGACCCGAATCGGATTTCAGAACTCATAGGTTTACTCTCGGTGACCCGAACCAAAATATCAGAAGCCGTTATTCTTCACCGACGGAACGGTGCGAAACTATAGTTTCTATGTCAGAAGTACGTGTCGACACGGTCAATATTTAACCCCCAGTGACAAGGTTATTGCACAGTTAATTAGGGACTACAAGTTTCTATAACAAAAATATGTCGGTATGTCCAAAATTATTGTCAACACAAAAATATTGAAATTCGGTGATCCCGTTTTTCTAACAAAAATTACTCCAATTATATCAAATAATCAACTATCACCTAACATAATATTCCACACAATAAAAAAAATTTATTTAAATATGGAAATAGCGTTAAAACAATTATAGCATTTCTCAGCACTTCTTAAATGCAAACGTTCATGAATTAAACAAATAAGATAATTTAAATATATATATCATGAATCCGTATTTTGCTAAAATAGATAAATAAAGAAATAACAACTAAGGCCAAGTTAACAGAAAAGTTCAAAATAAACAAAATACCATAAATCAAATAAACAAAATAATAAATATACTAAACTACAAGGATGACGACCAACCTAAACACAAAAGTCAAAACAAAACTTTTTGATTAGTTCATGAATGTTTTTTTTAACGGTAAAATCCAAATTAATTTGATAATTATGTAAACCATCACCAAAGATAAGAAATTTGCTTATACATATATATATATACAGATTTATATGTGGTTTACTTACTTGTCGATCGCTCAAAAACCCCCAAAATCCTACGATATTTTTTCGATGGAACCTCACAACGTAAGAGACAAAACCCTTGACGGAGAGACCTATCCCCGTCCTCGCCGCCGGCACCACACACCAAATCAAAAGAAAAAGAGGAGAAGAGGGAAAAAAAACTAGATCTCTCCTTCTTCCTTAATCCAAACAAAGATCCATAACGAGAGAAACAAAGAGGTGGCGGTTAGGGTTTTGAAACCTAAATAAAAAGATAAATAAATAAAATTCCGTAACTGCCATTCATGCACAATTAATAAAATAATTAAAAAAAAAATGTGTGGGGCCCACAGTTAGAGATGTGCACTGATGTGGAGTGCATCCACAAGCGCTTATTTTGCATAGATTTCAATTTCGGATCTCCCCGAAACGAAAACCTTACATAAGGGACCCAATACGTTGGTGTAAATTAGTATTAGATTTTATCGATGGGTGTTACTTTATTTCTCACACAATAAATGTAAACTACGTGCTAATACTTAATTTAAACATGGTTTTACATTGGTTTTGTGAACAAAGTAACCTGTAATATATTTTTTATAAATAAATTCCTACCCATTTTATACCAAAAAGGATAAAAAAAAAGTCTTAACATAATGGAAATCGTGGGCTAACACAACGGTAACTACTCATGCTTGTGATTCATTTTTTGGATCTCATGTTCGAATTCTGTATAATAAATACCTCTCGTTGCATGACAGAGAGTTATTATTATAGAAGATCGGTCAAGCCACTATAAGTTGTGCACCTTTGTACTTGTTTATCCTTTACTTTGTCGCTTGTCAACTTAATTAAAAAAAATAACATGCCTTACTGTTTACACTCTTAAGTCTCTCGTGAAACTATGCATAATTACTTATTTAAACAACCCTATTATTTCTGAACTGGCTGGTTGGTCTTTCTATCCTCCAATAATATTTTTTTTATTATTTCATTATTCTAATAAATAGGGGTTTTCTATTAAAAATAAAATTTTAAAAGGGTTTGTTTGGTGAAATAAGTGGGTGGCTGGGTGATTGTTTAACTGGTATATATTGTAGTGTTTCCCATGTGATGCATATTTATAATTTTATAATATGATATATAGCAAATATTATATAGTTTATTTTTTAAAAAATAAAAATTAAGCTGTAAATGAAGTTCTATTTTTAGTTAACCATTGGATAGCCCAATGTTATGACATAAAAGTGCAAAAAAAGGGCAAGGATTCGAATCATTCTCTCGGCAACATTGTTTATGCAATGTACACTTGGGTCCAGTACTGTTTTTGTATTTTTCACATGTCTGGGTGTGGGTTTCTTGTGGGAGAAACAGTGGTTTCACCGGTCTATAGTTGCAAGATTAGAGAATTTTTCTAAGTCTGTAAGCTATCGTGACTAGTGCACCTCCGTGCTTGTCTATTTTTTTGACAATCTCTTAAATAGAATGTGCTTGTCATCTATTAGTAAAAAATAAAAAATAAAATAAAAAAAACTACTTTTAAACTAAATTTTAGTTGGATTATTTTGAACTAAATTCAGCAGAACTTTAAGTTTCAAAATTAAAATTGAGCCTAGCTCAAACAAAATTTTTTTGCTAATTCTTATTTTGAGCAATTTAATTTTGACCTAGCTAAAATCGATTAACAACAATAGATGAATCATGAGATCTTGGAGTTGCCGTTAAAGGGTTTGGTTCTTCCACAAGACAAGCAATTAGTTACGCTTGTTATAGCATATGATTGATAGAAGTTTATATGATATATATTGGGTATGAATACGTTGGGAAGACACATTTATTTGTCCATAATCTCTCAATCAATTATGAAAATCATATCCTTCTTTAAAAATAAACAAATAGACCGACAAGGCTATCCACTTGTCAAAGAATATTAATAAATTAACGAACGAGAAGGGTTGGGGCCGTTCGGCAACGTTGTCCCATGCTCATGCAATATAATTTAACACAAATGATTAGTATTATCAAATTCTTATTTAATCATGTATGTATCACACATGCTGAGAGAGTTATGGCTAACCCTAGCGAGCTCCCAATTATATAATAAGCTAGCTCACATACAGAGTAGACTTGTCCAAAAGCCTGACTACCCGTCTAAAATCTGAACTCCTGTTAGAAAATTAGGAGGGCTTGGATAAATATATAAAGATCGATGACCAGGCATTAGACAAAAAAAAGAGTCAATTTTTAAAAATGTGCCGAATTTGATTTTCTTTATTAAAAGTCCAAATTATAAAATATATATTATTAATTAGATTTGTATATATTTTTATATATATAATAATTTGAATTGTCATTGATTATTTATTAAATAGTTTTATATATATTTATTGTTGATTGCCATTGATTATAATGGTTTAAATTTTAATTGTTGTGATTGAATAAAGATGTGTATTTGGTATTTTAATTTTAAAGTATTTTGTACAATAATATTTGGTCATGTTCACAGCATCACAGATTAATATTATTGTTAATTTTTATAATTTATTTATTATTTGATGAAAAATATATTTGGGCGGGATTCGGCTAGTCTTGGTTAAAGTTCATCAAATTTGGACGGATTATAGCAAGACTCAAGGCTTATATATATTTTCAGACCAAGCCGAGCTTGGACAAACTTGAATTTTAATAATTATGTACCGAGCCTGGTCTGAACCCAGTCCAGTCCAACCCATGAATAGATCTACTCTAGAGTCATGGACTCATGATGGCTAGTCCTTTCAATGCTTCAAAATAAAGTAATGATGTTACTTGCAGTTGATCGACGTTCATATATAATAAGATTAGATATAAATCTGCCTTGAGGATATATATAATTTACTTATATATATATATATATATATATATATATATATATATATATATATATCCAAAATCCTCCATGATTCCATTACCCCTCCGTTTGGTTCACGGAATAGGCATGGGAATGGGAATGAGAATGGTGGATGGGGATTGGGGATGTGAATAAAAGTATGGGGATAGGAATGAAGATAGTGTTTGGTTGGAAGGAATAAAAAGTGGGTATGAAAAAAAGTAAGAAAGAGAAATCTTGTAAAATTACCTTTATACCCTTTAATGTAAATAAATGATATTACATATAATAGTTAATTATATTTAAATATAACTAATTTTTTAAATTTACAAAATAATTTTAAAAAAAATATTCATTTTAATTATTATATTTAAATATTTTAAATAAAATCTAATTTAATTATTATATGTTCTTATTATAATTATTAAAATAATTAATCCATTTATCAAATTTAATTTTTATAATTATTATATTTGAGAAACATTTGGCAACGTAACAATCACTCAAATAAATATATAAATAAATAAAAATTCAATGATACATGAGCAATGACACAAATATATGCAGTATACCATAGAACACACACATTATCATCCAATACAACATGCAATTAAACTAAAATTGGCAATAATTCATAAAAAAAAAATTACTTCATGTAATTTGTCCAACAAAACATAAATAAAGGAAATGAAAAAGTAAAACAATATCAAAGATTAAAAATTGTTCTACAATGGAGGCAGCCAAAACACCAAAAATGAATCATGTTTTTTTTTATTTATTACTAAAAGCAACCAAGGCACAAACTGGTTTACAAGCATATGATTTACACTGCGATACAAGCTTCTCATTTCCTTAATTACATAAACAAAAACTCAAGCTCACAAACAACTTGTGATCTTAAAAGAATACCGACATCCAATTAAATCAACAAACCAAAGTATAATTCATTCAAAATAACAAGGTGACACATAAAAATATATACTCTGACATCCAATAAAAATCAACAAACCAAAATATGCCTGACATTCAAAATATAATACATAAAATCTGGTAATACATTACAAGGTGACACATAAAATCCAGTACATCAATATAACAAGTTCTTACAAAAGCATGAATTAGAGCGAAGACATTACAACATATATAAAGTCCATAGATATTTCAACACTAAACTTAACATGAAATCTTCACTAATATAATTCACATTGTAGGTGGGCTATATCCCAATCTTGCTAGAAGTACATGACAAAAAGGCAGCTTCATGTTGCCCGGTAACTCCATAAAAGTCTTAAGTTCATCTTCATATTTTGGTAAAACCTGCAAAATAAGCATCATTTCATGAATGGAAAGCCCTTCAACCATTGAAAGTATTTGACATAGTAATTGTCGCCTCTCTTCATGCTCCTCACGAGAAGCTTTTCTCGCGACAGCTACTTCAGTCATTGATTGAAATCCTGGTCCTACTATTTCTATGAAATTTCTAAAATTTTTAGAAATTGAATCCATAGCGGGGTCTTTCTCAATGCTTTTCCTTTTTCGACGTGTTTTTGATGTACTAGCCTCTGAAGCCATAGGTGAAGGATTTTCATTAGGTTCTTCTGTGGGTATGGTAAATTGATCATTTGGAGTTTGAGAGAAACCAGTGTCTTCATCCAAATTAATGCTTTCATGTGCATATTGCTCCGCTTCATCGCCAATATCTCCTCTTGCATTGCCGTGTGCCCTATCTTTGGTGAATACGGGTGCCAAGTCATTGAAAAAAGGGAAAGATTTTCCGTAGAGGTCAGCTGCTTCTTTATGATTTTGTGTACCAATTGAAAAATAATTAAGTTAATAATATTATGAGCATATCTCTCAAAAATTACCAAATGCATTTATACATACCTTAACATATTCATCATATGCACTTTTCTCGCACTCAATAGTGGCCTTTTCATAATTCCAAATGAAGCCACTCATTTGTAGTATATCAGCAATTGCGGTAGTTTGCTTTCTTAATAACTTCACACGTGACTCGATATTGGGCGAGGCTTTTAAAGTGCTTTGTGGAAGCTTATCTTTTATCATTCTCTCCATTTGAACAAGATAACCATTGCGAAACCCATTCTCGGCTCGCCACATAGGATTTGTTGATAGTTCCACTAAGGCTTCAATGAGAGCATTGTCTTCATCTCGCTCTCCAAAGTAGTGTTTATTTTTGTCCCCAGGTCCCTACTTGTGAATCTGAATCCATACTAAACAAAAATAGGAAGACAATACATTATTTGAATTCATACCTTACTAACCACATAATATATATTTAAATAGAATAATAAGTTAATGCTATGTAACAAATCATTCCTATGCATATATAATTTTACATGTCATGTCTATCATTTGCTTCAAATCCAGTCAACATAATATTCATCCAAACATACTTTTCCATTGAATTATTTAATTAATTTGAGAAGTAATAGATATTCCAATTTAGATAAACCACATCAAACTCAATGAAAATATTAATGTAAAACATTACCACATGATTACATAAACAAAACCAGAATTACACAGTATCAAATAAAAGTAACAAACGGTTACAAAAAATAAAAATAGAAGTTCGATAAGCAACACACATTACATAGTATCAAATAACAAAATTAACTTGATTGCCACAAGTTAAACATATTTATAGCCATGTCACGCCTAAACTGAGTCCACTCATCCGTTGGATTAATGACTACAATGTTGTTGGTCTCATTTTGCATGCCCTCTTCTAGAGTTAAATCCTCCAGTTCATTTTCTATAGGATCTTCAGCCATCTCTCTTCTAATAAAGTTATGTAACAAACAACACGCATTAATGATTCGCCGTTAGGTAACAATACTATAAAAACTTGGACTTGATAGAATTTTCCAACGAATTTTTGGGAGACCGAATGTTCTCTCAATTACATTCCTAGCGCTAGCGTGTTTCATGTTAAAAAACTCCTCAGGTGTACGTGGCTGATATCCATCATTCCAAGAACTCAAGTGGTATCGCTGTCCTCGGAAAGGTGCAAGAAAACTAGGGCAATTTGCATATCCAGCATCCACCAAGTAGTAAAACCCTAAACAAGTAAAGATTTCTTATTAGCCAATGGTTTTGTGGTTATTTTCTTGTTGAGATTTTGAAACCAACCAAAGGACAATTAATTTACCATTGGGAACTTTTAATCCATTGCGCTTTGTTATAGCATCTCTAAGAACTCGACCATCATGAGCTGAGCCCTCCCAGCCAGATAGGACGTATATAAATTGCATGTCTTGACTACATACAACGAGTACATTAGTAGTGATTTCAGATTTCCTTGATCTATATCTTGGTTGATCAACTTTAGGAACATTCACTCTTATATGAGTTCCATCTAATGCTCCAAGACAATTCTACATTAAATAAAAGACGAATCCTTATTTGTAAATCAACCATAATAAATAAAAATTAATAAAACAAAAATATAAAAAAAAACCATATGAAATTGAATACCGTAAACCACTTCCATGTAAAGTCAGTTGAATTTTCAGGGATTGGTTCGGCTTTCTTTAGTAGGACGCCATGACAAAGAATAATTGACCTCAAAACCGCATGAAAATGTCTACTAATTGTTTCTCCAAACCGGACGAAATCAAATTTAATTATCCTGTTTTTCACATGATGTGCTATGCAATCATCTCTTCAATCATAACATTTCTTGTGCCTCGTAACCCACCGGTCGTAGTTAGTAGTTGGCATAGTTTATGAAAACTACATCGATCCATACACAGTTTATCAATGCATTTAACATCACTATCATAAACCACGCTATGTAGGTAGTCATATTGTTTGCGACGCCTAATGGATGATGACTCAAGCTCTTGTTCAATCCGGCTATTTCTAAGAGTGCGTTGCTTTATTGCGCATGCAATGATTACGATCTTTACTACGAAGAGGAAGCACATATGCATTGCATATAGCTGTAGTTCTTCAAATTCATCCATATTCTCAATGTCCATCTCTAAAATAGGAATTAAAAAGTATGTTAATTTTGACATCCATAAATTGGGTCACATTCTATATACATATATGTAATTTATATTATAGTTATTAAACAGACTTATCAAACATATGTATTTGGGCCTTTTGTTTTTCATGTTCATTTTATTCTTCCATGACAACAACTAGGAAATAGCAAATATAATAATTCAAATATACTTTTTGTTTCAAGAGAATTATTAAAGCCATATAAAAAAAACCAAACAAAACAAAACAAATAAAGACAATTTACATCAATTATATTGAAGTAAACAGCAAGCATGTGCCAGACTTTCTCCTCTTTTAAATATACACAAATATTAAGAGAAAAAACAAGTAGAAGCATGGTTTTTTTTTAAAGCAATTTCCAACCTCATCATGATTGCACCATTTATGTATTTGACTAACAAGATAAAATTAATTAGTACTGACATCTAACCTTATCATACTCACTATTTTTTTATTTTAAAGTCAGCATACACTAACATCATCTTCATCTTCATCTTAAAGCAAAGACCATTAAAAACAACTCCAACTACATGCCCATACAATTTCCCACAACTTACCAGCAATATTACTCCTTTTCCACCTTTTTTTCTCAACTTCTCTCACTTCCCTAACTTCCAACTCCATTTTCTTTACTACTTTTCCACTGAAACTCAATTCACTTATGTTGCACAAGAACCAACTAATGAAGACTCGGTGAAAGCCAGGAGAAGTTCACGCCCAATTCAGAAGACAAAGCATACCATGTTTGCCGATTTTGTTATGAGTTGAATGATTAGTATAATTCATTAATAAAGTTGTTATGATTCTAATTAAGGGCTATGAAGTTGTTAAGGGGTATGTTATTTCTTTAGAGTGTGTCTTGGCATAGGAGATATTTGATGAAATGCCAAATGAGTAGTTTGTTATTTTTCAGATAAGTTTGTTACACCTATGTAACATCCCTATATAGCAACGATAATGAATGGAGATATGATATCTTTTTGCTAGAACCTCCCGCTGCTTTGTCTCTCTTCTTCTTCATTTCCTCTTTCCCTCTCAGTCCCATCTTTCTTCTCCAACTCCATCCCCTCATTTTTCTCCCTCCTCTTCTTCCTCCTACTTTGAATCTATTCCAACTCTTTCAAATACCATTGTCCCTAATTCTCCAAACATTGAGAAGATGAAAAGAAAAAAGAGAAGGAGAATAGGAGGTGGAGAAGAAGGGTTTCAGGTGAGAGTGTGGCTATGGTGAAGGAGTCCGAATATCCAACCATCAAGAACATCCAAAAATCAAGAACCATGCATAAAATAAATAATTCATGATGAACCAAAGAAAGAGAACGAAATCTTACCTTATTGACCATTTGCGTGCTTATTTTAAAGTATAAAATTATGGCATAATATAGGTATTATGGCATAAAAAAAATATACCATTATTAGTGGAATATATTTTCATTGTAAAAAGTCTCTCTCATTTGATCCAGCCACCGGTCCACCGGTGGCACGGCTGATCTCCAGCGATCGGCCACTGGTCTGGCCGGCGGTCCTGCTGATCTCCGGCGACAGACCATCGGTCCAGCCGGTGGCCGGTCACCGGTCGACCGTCGGTCCACCGTCCTCCGGTAACACGCCGGTGATCCACCGGTGGTCCGGCTGACCTCCGGCAATGGGCCCTTGGTCCGACCGGCGGTCCGCTCATCGGTCCAACGGCTTCCGGTGACAAACCGGTAATCCATAGGTGTTCCGGCCGCCCTCCAGTAACCGGCCACCGGTCCACCGGTGATCCGGCCATCGGCTGGCTGGCCTCTGATGGTCCACTGGTGGTCCGGCCGGCTAGCCTCTGATGGTCCACTGGTGGTCCGGCCGGCCTTCGACGACCGGCCATCTGTCCACCGGCGGTCTAGTTGCCAACCGGCCAATCTCCATAATTGTTTTTATTTTGTTAGCCAAACACTAATTTTGTAGGAATAAAGTATGTCAAATTTCTGTAATAATCACTTGCACTTTCTACAAAATAAAATTATGCCATATTATTTTATTTTGCAAGCAAAGAGGCCCTTAGTGCTATAAATTCATGATATTGTTTAATATATGCCTGTATTGGTTTTTCATCTAAGCACTTCTAATTAAGGTCTGTCCTCCCATGCAATTAATTAAGCATATTGCTATACCAGCAAAAGATCCGGGCGTAAAGGATTAGTTTACTCTCTCTGTCTCTCTATATCTATATATATTGCTGTGTTTTTACAACATAATTGAAGTCGTTTAGAGTTAGTTTACTATTTTACGATGAATTAGCTTCTATTATGTTCAACATAAGGTATAAATTTATTACATAACTAAATAAATTTTAATAAAGAAATATATAATTAGGTATTTAAAAATAAAAAAACTAGCATAAATAGAGCTAGTTGAAAGCTCACAAGCTTGAAGCGATAAGAGAACCAATAAAATACAGAAAAAATATCAAAACTTAACAAAAGTTATTAGCAATCACTAGGTAATACAGTCCTAAAGACCAAACACCAAAAACAACATACGAAGAACAATTAGGTATTTAAAAAAGGTTCAAATATCAAAATGGTCCCTCTATTTTCCGTCTTCCGTCCTTTTAGTCCCTCTAATATAAAATCCGCCCTTTTGGTCCTTGTATTTGCACATTTTCGTCCTTTAGTTGCAAAATTTGCCTTTTTGGTCCTCGTATTTACACATTTTATCCTTTTTGGTCCCTCTAATTTATCAACTGGAAGGACCAAAAGGACAGATCCATCAATTAGAGGGACCAAAAAGTCAAAAATGTGAAATACGAGGACTAAACAGACGGATTTTATATTAGAGGGACTAAAAGGGCAGAAAACGCAAAATAGAGGGACCATTTTGATATTTTGACCTTTAAAAAATAACATTCTAATTAATTAAACTATGTCAGTATCTGGAAATACCTATTACGTAGTGGAGAAACTAGAAACAAAATTTAGAGGTGCTAAATTTAAATTTAAAAAAAATTATAAATATTAAATAATTTTATTAATTCATATTTGAGATGATAATAATCAATATTTTTAAAAATATAAAATATACATCCATCCACAAATTTTGGTTTAGGTGTAAAAAACTTATTATATCTACATAATTAGCAAAAAACTCAACTAATAGTCAAACAATATGGGGTTGTTTGGTTGTCTGTAAATGAAATTACATATAAGTAACATTACAGTGTAAATGAAAATGTTGTATATCAACTTACATCACTGTTGTTTGGTTTATTGTAACTAAAAGTACAATATTTATTTTTTATTTGTTTGGTTTGATTTGAATTTAAAGCTATAGTCACCCTCTAAGTGGGATGATAAGATTACTCCAATTATCTATTATTATTATTATTATTATTATTATTATTATTATTATTATTACTATTATTATTATTAATTATTTAATATTCTTCATAAAAATTAATTTACATAAAAATAATTAAATAATTACTTTAATAAATTACTTATTACATTAAAAATATTTAATATTTTTTTAATTTTATTATTTGAAGAAATTTATAATTAAATTTATGGGAAGCCTCCTGCGCGACTTGTGGGGAGGTCCCAGCGAAGACGACGGTGGAGCCAGCAAACCTAAATCCTCTCAGCATTCAGGTGCTTCAACGGCGGGCGCTTCGCTTCAACGTAATATGGTGCTTTCATATGTGCAGGCGACTAGCTCTTCGTCTTCGGGTGAGGCTCCACCGGTGAAGACACTGGCCAGGTATAGCTCTAGCAGTGATCAGGGGGAGAAGCTCTCGGGAGCTAAGCGACCTCGCTCAACCAAGGAGAATTCGTGTGGCCCCTGCTTCAGAACTACACATAAAACGTCCCAGTGTAGACACCAAATCGTCTACTTGCGGTGCGCCTGTGTCGGCCAAATGGCTGCCCGGTGTCCGGTGGAACCTAGGAGAAGCCCTCGCCGACGGTAATGCATGTCCGATCCAAACATGTTCTTACGAGTGCAAGATCACCGGTGTTGCCCGATTCTAGGGTGATGAGCGATGTTCAGGTGGAGGAGAAAGGTGTCAAGGATCGCAAGCTTTCCTTATCAATCTCTCTGTCGCCGGAGTCACAACAACTCCAGGATGAGCTTGCAAAGGTTGCTGTACCTACGTTGGAGAAAGGATTTGTTAATGAATCCAATCTTCTCGCTGTTATCCCGTCCATTATTAACAAAGACCTTGCGGGGCCAATCACTCCCCTGAATGACAGTATCTTCCTATTGCCGACGAGGAGTAGAGACGAAGTTAAAGAACTCTACAAGCTGGGAACCTTTACTGATTACACCAAGGATGGCCAGTGTGGCTTGAAGATTGCTCCTTGATCGGCGGAGGTGGGTGCAATGGGATTTGCTGTTACATGCTTGGAGCTGGAACACAATCGTGGAGGTTCTCCATCCGGTGGGAGAAATGGTTGCATTGTCGCATGCGAAGGTCCCTCATAAGTACTTCGTCTCGATGTTGGTCCGGCTGCGAGTGGGAATCGTTCTTCCGTTGGAGCTGGAGCTCAATATGGGGATGCGTAAGTACACCATTTTATTCACAGGTGATCGGGATGAGTTCCCGGTGTATCTTCGTGACCTCGGCCGCTTTGCTCACAAGGAGATGGGGGAGGGCACCGGTTCCGGTCCGGAGATGGTGAGGTATCCCGGGCATTAGCTGGTGGAGGATCTGAAGGTGGCCATTGGTGATAAGGGTAAGGCTGTGGTAGAGCCCTGCTCCCATGCCGAGTCTTTGGAGGAGGGTGGCACTGTTGTGCATTGTTCGGAGAGGCGACCGGTAACGGTGGTTGAGTTCAGCTCCCACATTGGCGCTCAGGGAGATGGCGGCCGTAACACGGAATCGGATTCTCGGACCATAGTTGGTCAGGACCGGGTATCGGACACTCGGACTAACGGTCCCTCCCGGGATTGGGTTCGGCCAGGTAGACGGGAGGTGGCTCGGTCTCCCGAATGACGTAGGTCAGAGCATGCAGAGATGTTGAAGAGTCAGTGTACGAAGTCCCGACATGTCGAGATATGGCGCGTGCGCTCTTCGCACCCTCTGGATCACGATAAGGACGGGACACGTGGAGCACGGAGATCGTCCGAGGTTCGGGCGGTGCAGGTTAAGGAACCGCAGGTGCAGGTTAAGGTTCTTGCTCGATCCAATGAAGGTTCTTCTCGAGATTCGTTGGCAGGAGTGTCTGGTGTTCCGCTGGAGCACGTTAAGGAGACGAGGCTGCTCTCAAAGGGGCCCGGGCCTGTGATATTGAAGCGGGGTGAGTTAGGCTAGGACCGGGACTTGGGAGACCCATTGGAGAGAGAGGCTGGGCTAAATAGGGATGTGGGCTGTCGCTCATCTGTTGGCATTGATTTGGGCTTTGAGGACCCATTATTGATTTGTTAAGAGGCTTTCCATGTGGGGCGAGATCCGTTGAAGAATCCTGGGTTGGGCTTGGGTTCAGTTGCTGGGCCGGTTTTGGAGGATGCTTTGGTTATGGAGGCTCAGGTTGTGCAGGAGACAGGTTCTAAGCTCTCCATGGGGGCTACGGAGGGATTTAATTTTCGTGACCAGGCTGTTGCGCCAGCCGTGTAACCCAGACGGATTTTTTTGGCAATTCTTAGGTAGGAACTAGGTTCTGGCTCCGACAATTTCTGCTCTCGATTCTGACATCATTCTTCAGCCGACCAAGGGAGTGTTGGGAGAGGGCTTGGATGCTGGAGATACAGAGGTCACATCCCCTGAGGCAGACATGGAGTCGGATGATTCTATGACAGAGTTTGAGAGGAAGATCCAGGAGCTACTGCCTGACCTTCAGCGAGACAGTTGTTCTGCCCCAATTGGGCAGATCCCGGGTACCAGGATAAGTGAAAGACAGAAAAAGCCCCTAGTGCGGTTCAATGATGATGCAAGACACTTGGCGAGCCACCCAAGTCTTGTAGAAATCTATACCGCTGTTGATTTCTGATTGGTCCAATGAGCAAATTACTAGTTATTGTGATGCATATGGAATATCTTTTATTGATTCTGTGCATGAGTGTATCAATCATATTTGATCCTTAGAATTGACACATTCTTTGAACCTGTCTGATCAGGCGGGGACCTCCTCTGAGGCCCGCGGTATTTAATTGTGTTTAATGAATATTATAAATTGGAACGTTCGGGGACTCGGTAGACCGGCTAAGAGATTTTTAGTTAGAGACTTCCTTAATCTTAACTACGCGGATGTGTGTTGTATCCAAGAAATGAAACTCGAAGATATTTCTCTATCAATCTGGCGGGACATTGGGGGACCGCGTTTGGATCAGTTTGCATTTGTAGTGGCGAAGGGTTCAGCTGGTGGAATAGCGATTGGATGGAATAGCTATTTGTTTACAGGAACGACTGCTTTTGTAGGCCTATTCTGTCTTTCGGTAGACTTTATTTCTAAGCGTGATAACTTTAGTTGGCGTTGCACGGTGGTGTACGAACCCAATGATAGGGGTCACAAGCATGCTTTCTGGGCGGAGCTGATCAGTAACAAGGGGGTTCTAGGGGGACCTTGGGTCGTCTGTGGTGATTTTAATGCGATCTTAGACCTTAATGACAAATAATCTGGAAACCCTAAGTTGGAGGACATCCATTGTGCAAATGCTATTAAGAGAGATCTATGTCTTCATGAACCACCGTCGATTGGTAGGAAATTCTCTTGGACTAATGGGCAGGTTGACCCTATCTAGGTTAAGCTTGATCATTTTCTGGTTAACAAGGGGTGGTTAGATCGTTTTCCTAGCGTGGTTCAGGTTAGCCTGCCTAGACTCGGATCAGATCATGTTCCAATTCGGCTCGAAGTCGGTAGTCATTTTTCCAAGCCTAGACCGTTTCGTTATGAGTTGGTCTGGTCCACAGGTGAGGGGTTCCATAAGTTAGTGCAACACTGGTGGACGGCGATTTCACCCATTGGATGTGGGGCTTTTATCTTTTCAAAAAAATTGGCAAGGGTTAGGGCTCACCTGCGGCATTGGGCTAAGTTTAGATTTGGGTCGATCAAGCTTAAAAAGCTAGCCTTACTACATGAGATTGAAGTGTTGGATATTGCCAAGGATTCGAGGATGCTCACTGACATTGAAACCAGGGAGGAGGAGGTGCTTATTGGCAAACTGCTAGATGTTCAGAAACAAGAAGAAATCTATTGGAAACAGAGATCAAGATTGCAATGGTTGAAGGAGGAGGATGAAAATATGAAATTTTTCCATGCGGTGGCCAATGGTCGCAAGAATCGCAATTTCATCCCCTGTGTTATTCATGGAGGATCCACGCTTGTGGATGAGCATGATATTGGAAGGTTGTTCACCAATCACTTTACGCAACAGTTCGGATTTCGGCGGCCCAGCAAATTCAAGATCAATTTTCAGAAGCTCTTTCACCTCAAGACCCCTGTTGATTTGTCAACTCTGGATAGGCCTTTTACTTTGGAGGAAGTCCGCAAGGCTGTTTTTGAACTGGGGAGAGATAAAGCGCCGGGTCCTGATGGTTTCCCCTTGATTTTCTTTAGACAATTCTGAGACACGATTAAATCTGATCTCTTCCAACTCTGTGAGGACTTCTATTGGAATAGGGCCGACTTAGAGAGAATTAATTGGGCCAACATCGTCCTTATTCCCAAAGTGGACACGCCTGAGCACCCGGGGGATTACAAACCTATTAGCTTGATTAATTCATCCCTGAAAATTATTTCCAAGATGTTAGCGTCGTGGCTGAGTAGAGTGATTGGTTCCCTGGTGGATGTTAAACAATCGGCATTTCTGAAGGGGCGTTGCATTATGTACAATATTGCTACTGCGGAGGAACTTATTTTTAGTATGCACAAACGGAGACTACCAGGGCACATTTTAAAAGTTGACTTCTCCAAAGCATTCGATCGCGTTGACTGGGATTTCCTCCTCGATTTACTGAAAGCCAGAGGATTTGGGGATCAAATGCATTCTGTGCTCCTCGAAGGCGTCTATCTTGGTGAATGGTTCACCCAATGGGTATGTCCACTATCGTAGCGGACTTCGCCAAGGAGACCCGTTGTCCCCCTGCTTTCCATACTTGTTGTAGATGTGTTAAGTACGATGTTCTCGCATGCTCACTCTAGGGTTTTGGCTGGGGTACCTTTGGGTGAGATGGGGAGCAAATGTAACCTACACTATGCCGATGATATTTTGGTGATGACCACGGGAGGCCTAGAGGATATGAGGATAGTTAAGCTTTTGCTGTACATTTTTGATGGGTTGTCTGGTTTAGCAGCTAATTTTGCTAAAACCTGCTTATATTCGGTAGACCTTGGTGTGCTTCTGGATTTAGAGGCAACGGAGACTCTGAGCTGTGCAAAAGGTGTCCTCCCAGTGACGTATCTGGGATTGCCTATTTCCGATAGAAGACCTAGGAAACAGGATTGGGAGGGACTCGTAATAAAAATTCGGAGGAGGCTCTCCACTTGGAAGGTGAGACATTTATCCCTAGGGGGCGTCTGACAATGGTTAACTCGGTTCTATCAGCGATCCCTACATATTGGATGTCACTCTTTAGATTACCTTGCTGGGTCATCAAGGAAATTGACGGGATCAGAAAGGATTTCCTTTGGTATGGCCCTGACATCGAGCATCCAAGTTGGCGCCTGGTGGGTTGGCACAACCTGTGTCGATCGAGGGATCAAGGTGGGTGGGGCATTCTGGATATTGCGACCTTCAATCAGGCGCTCTTAGGCAAGTGGTGGTGGAAATATATGACGGACTCTACTTGGTGTGGCACCGACATCATTCAATTTAATTGTGGTAGTACCCGTTGGAATCTGTTTCCTAGACAATTGGGTAGGATCTCCTTTTTTTTGGAAAAGGGGTGTTAAGCTGCTTGCCGGCTCTTAGAGGGTGCGTTAGACATGAGGTTTATTCTGGAACTCGGACTTTATTCTGGAAGGATCCTTGGCTTGCTGGGCGAGCTCCGATGAACATTTGGCTGGAGGAATTCAGGAGGACGACTGATCCAAATGGTACTGTATGTGATTTGAAATTTCTTTTGGAGCAGGCTCCTTTCATGGCGGATAGGGATTTCTTAAGCGTGAGTGACAGGCTCAGGGTTAGAGATGATTCCATGATTGATAGTAAGAGATGGAAGCTCACGGGGAACGACATTTACACTGTTAAATCTTTCTACAGCTTCCTGAACGATGGTGGGCTGAGATGTCCTGTGGTGAGATTCTTCTGACAGAAGCCATGTCTGACTAAAGTCACTATTTTTAACTGGCTGGCGTGGAAAAAGAGGATCCTTACTCTGAAGGTTCTGGCCAACAAATGTTGTAATCGGCTCCCTACCGCTACTTGTGTCATGTGCTACAATGATATAGAGTCGGCGGACCATCTTTTCTTGTAGTGTTCATTTGCTAGGCAGGTGTGGGCGTACTTTGTGCGCCTTCTGCGTCTTTCAGAGCCCCCTAGGTCCTTACAGGAGGTTTGGGTGTTTGGAGATCGGCTGTGAGTATGATCTGTAGATTTGTGGGGGACTTAGTCGTAAAAGCAATTGTGTGGAATATCTGGCTAGCTAGAAATAATTGCATATTTAATGCCAAATGTACTTCTACTCATGAGCTCATCTTGACAATTGTTCGTTTGTTAATATCCTGGTTTCCCTCAATTTCGGAGAGTGCACGTGAGAAGATGGATGAGACTTTGGTCGAGTTTCGACAGAGCTTGGAGGCCCTTAGTGCCTATGATGGGGGTGCTGGAGGCGATACATCTTCAGGAGCGGTTTCTGAGCAGGGCATGGGCTAGTCGCTTGTTGGTTGTGGATGGAGGACGGTGTCTTGTCCTCTTTTTTTGTGGTTGGGTGTTTTGTGCTTTGGGGGGTTGAGTTTTGTCCCACTACTCGTGGTATCTTGTTGCCCCTGTTGGCTTGTTGTTAGGGCCGCTGCCCTTTTTTGTATTTTGTTTCTCTATTAATCTTTGTGGTTTATCCACCTTTTCAAAAAAAAAATTATAATTAAATTTTAAAAACACTTACTCTATTAATTATTTTTATAATATTTTCAATTATAAAAATATTTTATGGTAAAATTATTTAATTATATAAATATTAAATTATAAAAATATAATATTTATTGAATTCTATCACTTAAAGATTTTTTATAATTAATTTTTAAAAACAATATAATATTTTTAATTAAAAAATAATTTTTTGTCATAAAATATTTAATTATATAATATTACTTTATAAAAATATTTAATATTTTTTAATTTTATTACATAAAAATATTGTTATGATTAAATTTAAATATAATTTACTTTATTAAAAAATTTTATAATTAAATATGAGATGAATATGATAGTGAGTGGATATCACTTACATTACTGAATTTCAACTTACAACAAATTTTAATTTACTGTAAGTTGAAATGCTGAAAAAGTACCATAAATTATAAAACATTTTACATGTAAAAATCATTTTATCGAAAATCAAACAACATTTTATATGGAAAACCAGTTACATTACAACTACTTACAGCTACTTGTAGGTAACAAAACAACTTGTATATTAACAAATTCACAATCTAAATTAATTTATGCAACAATTGATCACAATAATTTTTCATAACAATTGATCACAACAAATATTTAACAGTTTTCACAATAATTTTCATAACAAATAATCAAACAAATGTTTAACAAATATCCAACAATTATTTCATAAATATCAAATATTTTAGACAACAAATAAGCACGCAAAAATTAATCAAATTAAATTAGATATAAAACAAATAGAAAAAAAAACATAATAAGTCTCTGAAAGAATTGAGCAAAAAAGAAAAAACTCACAAACTGCAATGAATTTTTTTTTCGAGATTTTCATATAGCAATTATATATTTTTTAGGGTTATATTATTATTTATATTTATTATTACTATTTTTACATTAATATGGTAAAAAATTGATAATCATGTATTGATAAGTTCAATAAAAATTATATGTAAATATAAAATTTTAAAACAAAAATATTTGAAGATCCATGTTTGTTAGCCAGATTATTTATTATCGACACCTAACATCGATTTTATTTAATATAATATTTATTTTTATTATTATTTAATTTATTTTAAATATATATTGTGAGTAGAATTTAAAAAAAATAAATAAAGAGTATTTGCAATCCATTTGAATTATAATTATTAATATTTTAATAGTATACATACATATATATATATATAGCAAACTTACTCTAGGGACATTCCAGATTGTGAAAAGGTTGAGAGAGGAATGAGAGGAGAGAGATAGAAAGACCTAGGTGCATAAACAGTGCCGAGCATGGTACATTCTCCTGTTAGGTTGTTCTGGTGTCTGTTGGGTTTAGTTTAAGTTTTTTTTTTATTTACACTGTAGGTCTAGCAGGAGTGAAATTGGACGGCTGAGATTAATTCAGTCACTATTGCAAGTATGCTCTGTGATTCAGATTAAAATATTATATATCCTATTTTTCAATATACTACAATTTATAAGTATAATAAAACTATGCATCTAAATGATTTAGACTGCCTGTTTCTGATTTAAGGATTAAGAATTAACTTGCTTAGAGTTAATATTTGGTAAGGGGGTGCTTGAGCACACCCTTGCCCCCTTTAGATCCGCCAATGCAGTATCATGCATGTTTTATGTATGTGGAAACTCATCAGGATTTCATTAATTCACATTGTCTTCCTCCTACCACTTGTTTGTAGTTTAATTTAAAAGGGTTGATGATTTGCTAGCAATAGGATTAGAGCTATATGATAGATACGACTTATGTATGTTGTTTTTATCCAGTCTATACTGCATGCCACTGCTAGTTTTACTATAGCCTTGTGATGTGATTTTCTCATTATACATATATATATATATATATATATATATATATACACATATTCTTTATAGGCTTGATCTTGGAAAAAGTGGGTAAGTAGCTGCGTGATTGATACGTAGTCAACTAGCTAGTCATGACGCTCCCATGTGACACAGAGTGATTAGATAAGTAACAATAGATGCAACCGATTTAAATTTGATATCATATCACGTGAGCACTGCTGAGCATGGGACAACCTTGCCGGCTCCTCGGCCTTTTCTTCTATTTTATATAAAAACTTTGAAGTGCGTGATGAGTAAGCTGTACAGCTGATCTCCGGAGGAGAGGGACGTTCATTTGAGAAGAAATAGTCTGATTTTTTTCCATATTTAATATTTAATTATTTTAAAATAGAAAATAGTTATTTTTTCATTTTATCTAATTTAAAATTTAAATTAAATCTATTTTAAATTTTTTTTTACTGAAGTAGAATGAATTGAATCAATTCATAAATAAACTCATTTTTTTTACACATTTTTTTTAATTCATACAATTTCACTTAATATGTAAATTTTTTTATTCTATTTTTACTTTTTAATAAATGACTCACTTCCCATTTTGATAAAAGTGATATTTACCTCAGATCTCCCGAAATGAACCACGTGGGTGTTGCTTAATTGGTAGAGTAGTCGAGTACACTCACGTGCTTAATTAAATGAGAAATTATCGCGGACAGCAAATGAATTGACTTCGATAGTAGTACTAGAAGTCATAATTTATGGAGAATTATTGCCAATTCTAGTTATTTTCATAAAAAAAATATTTTATACCAAATGTGGCCACCTTTCATTGGCCCTATCCATCTGTTTTTGCCCTTCTCTATAATATTTTAAACCAGATGTGGCCACTGTTGAATGACCTTATCCATCCCTTGCCATTTTTAAATAGAATGATTAATTTTCGCATGTGATGAACAGCAGACAAATAATGCACCCTCTATCATGATAATATAAACATCTATATATATCTATTCCACCAGTATACCATACTGACGTGATTTGACTCCCTGAAGTTCTGCGGCAATTCCAAGGTCTAGAAATTATTTGTTTATCTGGCAGGGTGATAGAAACACAAAAATATGTGTCGATGTTATAATAAATTATACTGACGAACAAAGCATCGATCCTCACAGAAAATAAACGACAAAAAATCGAGTATATCAGTACTATTTGTGAAATTAAAATTTAAAAAAAACAGAAATTAAAATCACTAAAACGAATGTGACTAAACAAGCAAGAGAAATGAGGTGGTTAGGATAAACTCTCCCTAGGGTTTTGCAAATTCAGAAAAAAAAAAGTTGTAAACAAACAATCGTACTTGAACGGAAAGAAATCTCTAACTCCATAATTCACTCCAAAAAAATCCCAAAAAACGCTTTTTTCCATAGCTTAGCCTTAAAAAGATACGGTTTAATTACCGTACAGATTCCTATAATTTTGTAATTTCTGCCTTTTTAGTCCTTCAAATATATTTAGATACAATTAAGTCCTTGCAATTTACACTTGTTGATCTCCACCACGGACTAGAATGACCCAACTTGACTAAATATGATAATTTAATTGTATCTAAAAATATAAAAATATTGTAAGGACTAAAAGAGCATAAAGTGCACAATTAAAAGGATCTGTACAATAATTAAACCAAAAGATACATTCAAAACCCTAAGCTAGCCATAGAGGAGAGCATGGGGCGGGTAATCAGGCCTGCCTGGCCAAACAACCAAGAACCACGGGACGGGCAAGCACCCGCCGACTTCTTATTTTGAAATAATATATTACAAATTTTGATTTAAAATTTAAAAGAAAATCTATAAAAAATTAACAAAAAAAGTAGGTTGCCTTTGAATTATTTTATAAAGGGTAAATGACCTAAATGGTCACTAAACTATACGCAAATTCCTATTTTGGTCACTGAAGTAAAAAAATTCTATTTGAGTCACTAAACTTATTAAATCCTTCCAATCAAGTCATCCTAGCAGACGGTGTTAACGGCAGTCTGACCTGGCTTGCCACCTCACAACTACCTTGATTGCCACGTAGCTGGCACTCATCTTTTGGTCATCTCCACCCAAGTCTCAACCCTAACCCTAATTATCTCAACAACCACCACCATGTCCACCACCGCCACCACCATCACCACCACCACCACCACAACCACCATCACCACCAAGGAAGTGAAGAAGGACCATATCTTAATATTCTCATTCATAGTGCAAGGCCACGCCATCCCATTCCTCCACCTTGCCACCTTCCTCTCAACCCACCACCACCTCCACATCATCGTCATCACCATCTCCGGCAATGCCATTTTTCTCAGACACCACCTCCCTTCCTCCATCCGCCTCTCCATTCTCCCCTTCCTTTCCTCCTTGCCGGTGTAGAGTCCACCGATCTCATTCCCTCCATGAACCTTCACCTAATCTTTGCAGCCACCACCACCCATCTGCGGCCACACTTCCACTAGCTCCTCTACTCTCTCTACCTCTCCAACTTCCTCCCACTCTGTCTCATCTCTGACTTCTTTCTTAACTGGACTCTCAACGCCTGCCATTTCTTCTTCATCCCACGTCTCATCTTTCATGGCATGTCCACCTTCTCCATGTTCATCTGCAAGTCTCTCTTTGTTAACCAACCCACTCTTTTATCTTCTCTGACGATGAGCTCTTCTAAATCCCAAGCGCTCCTCCTTCTCTCAGAGACAATAGCTAGAGAACAACTCTGGGGAACTTCCCAATAAACTGATTGTTACTTAGATCAAGCTCAAACAAAAGCTTGAACTTTTCAAACTTGTGAGGGATAATGCCGCAAAACCGATTGTAATTAATGTGAAACAAGGGAAGATTCATGAGGAAGACTAAGCTCTTCAAGAAAATAACTCGCAATGACGCCATGGTTGAGGTTGACGCTAGTGATGACAAAAAATGAATAGTTTAAAGGGAGAGAAGAAGAGTGCCACCAACGTGGCAATGAGAGCACTTGTGAGGTGGCAAGCCACATCAGACTGTCGTTAACATCGTCTGCCGGGGTAACTTGATTGGAAGGATTTAATAAGTTTAATGACTCGAATAGAATTTTTTTTACTTTAGTGACCAAAATAGGAATTGGTGCATAGTTTAGTGACTATTTAGGTCATTTACCCTTTTATAAATGGTTACCATGTTCTCTTTAATGTAGGAACTAAATTTGAATAACATGGCTTCTTTATCATTTATATTATTCAGTAAATAATAAATATGTTTCTAACCTTTATTGGTTTCCCCCCAAAAACTCAAATATAATTTTTAAAAATAAAAAAATATTTAAGATAATTTCAAATAAATCACAATAACTAAGACTGTGTTTGATTGCCCTTTTTTCCCTGGAAAATTTTTTTACGGGTCATTTGCAAATTTTCCGTAGAAAATTTTTCCACAAACTTTATCATGTGACCCTATTTTCCCTCAAATCAGTGAAAAATTTTTCTTGCCTCCACCATGGGAAAAGTTTTTCAAAAAAAAAAATAAGGGGCTATGTGAAAAAATAACATGTGATTGAAATATTTAAAATAACTTTTCTTTTAAAATTTAAAAGAAAAGTTTTTCCTTTTTTTAAATTTTTTTTTTAAAAAAAGATAAATTATATAACTTGATGATATTTTAAATAAATTTATCCAGATTAGTGAACAGATCCCGCGACGTTTTGATGGTATGATTCAATTCCACATAGCGCTGTTTATAATTTTAATAATTTTTTAAAAAAATTCCGTGGAAAATGTGACTTTTTTCCAGAGAAAATTGATGCAATCAAACAACAAATGAGGTTTTTTCCATGGAAAATGTTTCATTTTCCTTGGAAAATAAGAGCAATCAAACAACAAAATCTAAATTTTTCATAGAAAATTTTTAATTGTCTAGCTAGATATAATGCCAACCAAACGAATATTTTTTCATTTTCCATGGAAAAATATTCCATAGAAAAATTTTCTTTTCCAGCCATTTTCCATGTTGCCAATCAAACACAGCTTAAAATCCACAGCTTAAAATCTTTTAAAGTTATAATTTTTTTAAATACTCATTATCTAATTGTTTTTACAATGTTTTCAAAGCTATATATTAGTTAATATAGGATTAAATTGATTTAAAAAAAATCATTAATTTGATTCAAATGGGTTAATTGCAAAAGAATTTTGAACAAATCTCAGTAGATGAGATGTCAAATTAATTAACTAGATGCTCGTGTGCTCAAGTATTCAAAATATATAAGAGTATGATGATTAGAAGTAATTATAAAAGTGAAAAAAATACTGGCTAAATTTCACAAGAAAAATCTCATATCCTGATGGTTCCGGTGGGGGTGTGTTGTGCTAAGTTGACTAAAAACTCACTCAAAGATTAAACACACACACACAATCAAACATCAAGAGAAGGAGACAAGCAAATTGGTAACCCAGTTTGGCACAACCTTGCCTACATCTGGGGGGTCAGGCTCGGAGAAACAATCCACTAAAAGAGTTATAATAACAAGGAGTACAACACTCTCTCACTCTCTCAATACAGAGAATATCCTCTCAAGATTGCCCGATGGCCACACACTCAACTCTCACCGAAGAGTCTCTCACTAGTTGGCTCATCCTAAATCTTCGAGCTGGATCTCTTATATAGACGCACCGATGTCTAATACAGTTACCTCTTTTAGAATTCTCTGTGGCTTCCTAACTTGGACACCTTCCAAAGTTAGATGTCGCAACACCCAGTTGTAACATGGCCCACCTTAGTGAACATGACTGAGTTCTAGCTAGATGCACCCTAATCTGCGACCTTCAACCTTCCCGGTTCCTTCAGTCCGCCTCGTAGTAGTTGACTCGACCCGAGCTCCTCTTGTCTGCAGTTGCTTCCTTCCTCTCGTCACTTCAGTAGGTCTCCCTCTCCCGAGGGACGTGCCCACCAAGGCACACGCGACCATCTCACCAACGATAGCCACCAAAGATCTCCCGATTTTCTTTCCAAACTTGGCCCAAGTTTGGTCTTCCCAAATGATCTTCGTTTGACTCATGGAAATATTGTTACTAAACTTGATCTCATCTTCATCCAAGTTTAGTGTTTAATATCTTCAAGCATGATCTTCAATCATCCATGCTTGGATCTCTAAATCTTCAATCATATCTCATGCAATCTTCAAACAATCTCCACACATGATTAGTCTCCATAAATAGTTCCACCCATAGATAGCTCTTGGATCTTCCTTGAAATTGAGTTGCTAAATATGGTCTTGATAATCTCCTTGGCATGTCTTTATCTTATTTAGTTTGTGTCTTCAAATAGTTTCACACCAAACTAAACCTTGTGTCTTCAAACAATCTTCATGATCTTAAATTCTTGCCAATGATAGAATATTCCTCTCTCTTCAAATAGATCTTTCTAAAAAGGAGTTCTATTCAAAGATATGAATTGTCATCCCGGATCTTACCAAGGATAGAAAATCATACCTAAAATAAAACTTACTTTTCTTGAAGAGATTCTATAGTCTTAATGTATTTTCCTAAAATAGTTTATCATCACATGACTGTATTGAGAGGAATATCTACTAAATAAAATCTCCACCTTAATCTTCATCATATGTCATGACATCATCCTTTGCCACATCATCATCATAGTCACCTTTTCCTTCGATGAGTCATTTCTAGCCACGTCATCATCCTCATGCCATGTCACCACTTGGCTTGTCATATAATGACAATCTACGTCATCAGACTTAACAATCTTCCCTTTGGCATTATTTGACGCAAACCTTCTTGATTCTGCTCCTGTTAGCTTGATGCCTGTTACAACACCATGTTACAACATGTACTGATAACTGGACATGACTTTAGGACTATTATAGTACTAACTGTTTGACATATTACAAATAACTAGTTGATGAATACATTTAGAACATAACAGAAAAACAATCGACTAGATATTAACACAACAAGAATCAATCCAGTCCAACACACAGAATAAAAGACAAATAAATTGTTCGCACAAGACAAAAAAATGAATTTCAACATCAGTCCTATATCCTATCTCCCCCTTTGTGTCAGAATCATGGCAAAGAAATCTTGAAACCTCCCCCTAAGTTGTTGCATTGCTGCTGGAGGCTTCCCCTTGCTTCTGCCTGATCGCTTGAAGTTATCCTCTGATGTGTTGTCTCTGTTGAGTAATTATCACCAGTTCTGCAGACACAGCTTTATGCCTTCTTTCCAGGTCTTCAAGTTGTTGTTCCAGTATTTTTTCACAATCATCTGACATTGGAGTGTTTGCACCTTCACTTCCTCCAGCCACTGAAGAATGTCTCCCAACAGGTAGATCAATCACCTTTCAACACCAAGCAGTTTGGGAGAAATCTTCAGTTTCTTGATACCAGACACAAACTCAGAGTTCTCTATCGGAACACCACTTTGTATCATAAACTGAGTAATCAAGACAGGATATGCTAGATGATTGATTGTAGAGGTGACATTTACCATGTCTACTATTCAGTCAAATATAAGCTACCCCAGGTTGAATTATTTCCCTGTAACAATGGCGTAGAGTAGCATGACCATTTCCTTCAGTATGCTGGATGTGTGGGCAGTAGGAAACCAGTTGAATGCACCCAATTTGAATAAGACATTGTACTTTATTGACAATTTTGAGGTATAAAGTCTTGATTATGGTCCACATGTGCTGCATTTACCACCAGTTAGGGCTTCCACTACCTCATGAGAATACTCAAAGCCTTCATCATATACATATACACCATTTCCATCTCCAGAAGGGTACTCCAAATAGTCATTGATTCTCTCAGGTGAAAACTTAACTTTATTTCCAAGGACAAATTGCAGTAGAATTCTTGAACAAGTGCAGGACTGTAGTGCTTCCCGAAAGTGACTGATTTGATAAGTCCTTTTTCAGTCAAGAAATCTATCAATCCATACTGATCAAATGCAGCTTCATCAATGACCCTTTCTGCAATTATACCTCTCTTGCTAATAATCTTTCATTTCTCTTGACATTCATCATTCACGAACCTTTTTGAGTCTGGCACTGTTGATTTCTTCTTGCTTGCTGAAACAATAGGAGTTTTCTTGCTTGTTCTTCAGGGGGACATCCTCTGAATTATGTGATCTCTCGGATGTTGCAACAGGGGTTGGAACATAGTCTTCATCTTCAACACTTGGTTTTTTCCCAAGATTTTTCAATTCTATCAGTATCTTCTGGACTGTCTCCTCGGGGTCTTCATCAAACTCTGATCTGTGACTGCCTGAAGAATCACTTGATTCCTCTTCTGATTCTTCAACAAGTGTTTCTTTTCCTTTGTCATTACCAGACACGTCTTCAACAATAGGTTCTTGGCCTTCTTTAACCTCCTGAACTTCTTTTGCTACAGGTTCTGTTGTAACATCATCAGTAGTCTCCTCTGTATTGTACTGTTCTGCAAACTTCACTGCCTTCTCAATTTTAGAGTAATCTCCAAACAAACCCCTTTTCCAATCATAGTCTTTCTTGCTCATAGAACTTGATCTAGAACCTTCTTTATGAGATCCAAAGTTGCTTTTTCCCTTGAATATGCCTGGAAAAGCATCATTCATCCAACCATAAGGATCGTTTATAGATGTCTTACCTGTTGCGAAAGAATCTCTATACCCTTTCTCCTTTCTGAATAACTCTGGAAACCTTCGAGTAAGCCATGCCAGGGGATGTCTTCTCTCTATTTCTGATGTCTCTGGATAGGCAATGCTTAATGGAGCAGGTTGAACATATGGAATCAAAGCCTTGAACATGTCTTCCTGGACTTCTCCCGAAGGGTTGCTAGTATCCTCAGATGTCTTCATACCTTGAGAGGAATCACCGCACCTTTTCTTCTTACCAGGAAATCTGCGAGCCACCCTTTTGTACTTCATCTTGATTTCGTCCTTCCCATTCTTCTCTGAAACCCTAGAGGCCGTTGGAATTTGAGGTTAGGGTTTTGGAAATGCTCATTTTGAATGTTGAGAGTTGAGACTATATAACTTCTTTTAATAACTCCCAAACTAGTCATCATTTTGTTTTTTTTAAATACTTCTTAAAAAATTGGGGGTTTCGTTCATTCATTTTTTTTTATATATCTATATATAAAACCCTTTTTTTGACAAAAAAAATCATGGTGGATCAATACATCTCATCCCACATACTGTCCTTCCCTCATTTGATTTCTGGCAGACATAGTTAACAGTATGGTTAGACTGATTCATTGAGCATCCCTTCTCCTTATAGTCTTTTTTGATCCATTTCTTCTTGATAACAATCATCTTCCCTCTGAATTTCTTCTTAATTGTTTCATGCTCATATGCAATGATTCTTCCTTCTTTCAAGTCATCTTTTAACTTGATACACTTGGGTCGGATATGCCCACTTTCTCCACAATGAAAACATGTGAGAGCTTCTCTTTCATCCTTCTCCATGTGTTGATGAGACTTCACAAACACCTTTTCTAGTTTGTTTTTCTCTATTCCTGAGGATTCACCAATGTAACCAAGACCTCTCTTGGACTCCAGAGGTCTTTTAGTAGATAGAATTTCATCAAGTTTCATCTTTCCTTTGTTCATGGAGTTGATAGCTTCTTCAGCATGAGACAATTTCTTCTCACATTCAGTCAGCTTGCTCTGCAATTTTCTTTCTCTTCCTTGAGATGTTTGTTTAGCAAGATCATCTTATCGAATTTCTTCAACATGAGCTCATATGCTTTCAGCAGATCACTTTCACTTATGCACTTGTTACTGTCATCACTATCTTCTGATGTTGCTTCAGGACAAGCAGCACTGTTGCTTTTTAAAGAGAGTATAGCTGGGAAGCCAATACAATGACTTGTCAGGCCTTCTGACTCCTCTTCATTATCTTCTTCACTTCCTTCGGACTCATCACTCCATGTAGCTTTCAGTGCCTTCTTCTTTTTCTTCAGGGTATTGGCACATTCACTCCTAATATGTCCAATGCCTCCACATTCTCGGCATTTGATATTCCTGCTTCTCTTATTACTCTCCTCTTCATCCTTCTTCTCCTCTTCATTGTAGTTTTCTCTCTGAACTCTTATGTTCCCAGTCTGGTATTGTCTAAACATCTTATGAAGTTTCTTTGATAGCAATGCGATTTCATCATCGCAGTCTTCCTGATGTTGCAACTCCCCATGTTGTAACATCTTCTACATCTCAGCTTCGACTTTCAATGCCAGCCCTTCATCTTTTCTATCTATCTTTCGATTTATGTCATATGCTTGAAGTGATCCCATCAGCTCATCTAAGCGCATAGTAGAGATGTCTCGAGCCTCTTCTATTGCTGCTACTTTTGCTTCAAATCTCTTGGGTAGTGACCTTAGAGTCTTCTGAATTAACTCCTCGTCAGAATATCTCTTACCAAGCTGAAAAGCCTGATTTGCTATGTCCATCAGCTTAGCATTAAAGGCAGCAATAGTTTCATCCTCCTCCATCTTCAGACTTTCAAACCTGCTTGTTAACATCTGGAGTTTAGAGACTCTCACAAGGTTTGTACCTTCATGTATCCTTTGGAAGATGTCCCAGGCTTCTTTTGTCGATTCACAGGTAGCCACATACTTGAATTGATTTTCGTCTACTCCTCTGAAAATAGCACTAAGAGCCTTCCCGTTTGCATTAGCCTTGCTCATATCTCCCAAGCTCCACTTGCTTTTCTTCTTCTTGATCTCACACTTCTCATCATCAAGCTCGATTAGAGGAGACCATCCTTCTTCAACAGCTGTCCATGCACTTTCATCAAGGGATTTGATGAACGCCCTCATCCTTGCTTTCCAATATGAGTAGTCAGAACCGTTGAGTAAAGGTGGTCGAGTCACCGATCCTCCTTCTCTTGCTGAAATCTTCGGAACTTCTAGCTTGGATCTCGCCGGCCTTGACACTAAAGCACACACTGACGACCAAAGCTCTGATACCACTTGATGGTTCCGCTGGTGGTGTGATGTGCTAAGTTGATTAAAAATTCACTCAAAGATTAAATACACACACACACACACACACAATCAAACATCAAGAGAAGGAGACAAGCAAATTGGTAACCTAGTTCGGCACAACCTTGCCTACACCTGGGGGTCAGGCCTGGAGAAACAATCCACTAAAAGAGGTATAAGAACAAGGAGTACAACACTCTCTCACTCTCTCAATACAGAGAATATCCTCTCTAGATTTCCCGATGGCCATATACTCAACTCTCACCGAAGAGTCTCTCACTAGTTGGCTCATCCTAAATCTTCGAGCTGGATCTCTTATATAGATGCACCGACGTCTAATGCAATTACCTCTTTTAGAATTTTTTGCGGCTTCCTAACTTGGACACCTTCCAAAGTTAGATGTCACAACACCCAGTTACAACATGGCCCACCTTATTGAACATGACTGAGTTCTAGCAAGATGCACCCTAATCTGCGACCTTCAACCTTCCCGGTTCCTTCAGTCCGCCTCGTAGTAGTTGACTCGACCCGAGCTCCTCTTGCCTGCAGTTGCTTCCTCCCTCTCGTCACTTCAGTAGGTCTCCCTCTCCCGAGGGATGTGCCCACCAAGGCACACGCGACCATCTCACCAAAGATAGCCACCAAAGATCTCCCGATTTTCTTTCCAAACTTGGCCCAATTTTGGTCTTCCCAAATGATCTTCGTTTGACTCATGAAAATATTGTTACTAAACTTGATCTCATCTTCATCCAAGTTTAGTCTTTAATATCTTCAAGCATGATCTTCAATCATCCATGCTTGGATCTCCAAATCTTCAATCATATCTCATGCAATCTTCAAATAATCTCCACACATGATTAGTCTCCATGAATAGTTACACCCATAGATAGCTCTTGGATCTTCCTTGAAATTGAGTTGCTAAATATGGTCTTTATAGTCTCCTTGGCATGTCTTTACCTTATTTAGTTTGTGTCTTCAAATAGCTTCACACCAAACTAAACCTTGTGTCTTCTAATAGCTTCAAACAATCTTCATGATCTTGAATTCTTACCAATGATAGAATATTCCTCTCTCTTCAAATAGATATTTCTAAAAAGGAGTTCTATTCAAAGATATGAATTGTCATCCCGGATCTTACCAAAGATAGAAAATCATACCTAAAATAAAACTTACTTTTCTTGAAGAGATCCTATAGTCTTAATACACTTTCTAAAAATAGTTTATCATCACATGATTGTATTGAGAGGAATATCTACTAAATAAAATCTCCACCTTGATCTTCATAATAAAATCTCCTCCTTGATCTTCATCACATGTCATAACATCATCCTTTGCCACATCATCATCCTAGTCACCTTTTCCTTTGATGAGTCATTTCTAGCCATGTCATCATCCTCATGCCATGTCACCACTTGGCTTGTCATATAATGCCAATCCACGTCATCAGACTTAACATATCCAACAACAAAATCTCAAATCTTTTAACTATATCTTTGTTCAAATTCCCCAACTATTTTAAAAAATATTATAAACAAATCTTTAACACCCTAATCATTTTCAAATGGCTATGAGAAAATAACTAGCGAAAGATTGGAGAAAAAATTATGAAAAAAATAATGAGATCTCATCTCTTAGAAGATCGGCTGGCAAACGACAATGAGAGATCTATAAACTATTGATTTCTTTAGAAAAAGTGATGGTGGTTAAAGATTTTTATGTTAAAAGTACATAACTAAAGAGTCATTTGGAATTTTTGAAAAAAAATAATAATGAGATATCATCTCTTAGAAGATCGACGGCTAGCAAACGGCAATGCGAGATCTAAACCATTAATTTCTTTGGAAAAAGTGATAGTGGTTAAAGTCTTTTACGTTAAGGGCCCGTTTGGTAGACATGATAAGGGCCATAGGATATGATAGACTATCATATCTTATTATTTTCCTTTGTTTAGTGTGCCAATAGAATATGATAATATTATCCTATTGACCCAATTTATCCTACCGGGGACATGATATTAAACCTTGTGGGGGGAGTCAGGATATAAACAGGTAGGATCTGATAAAATTTTAAATTTACTTTTTTACCCTATTTTTGATTTATTAAACTCATCTAGGGTTTGATTATATGCCTTTTTTCCATCTTTTAAGTTTACTTTTTTACTCTATTTTTGGTTTATATGCCAAGAAAATAGGTATGAAGTATAATTTTTGCAAGTTGGTGATATTATGATCTATATATTTGTGGGCATTATTTATAGGTTTTTTTAATAACTTAATAGAAACTCATAAAGATACCGATAAGTAAATCATTAAGGGAAAAAAAATTAAAAAAAAGTCTATTTTGAAAAATAATATATTATTATATTATAAAGGGTAATTTTGTCTTTTTACATATCATTCATATCATATCCGGTCATTATCTGATACATTTCAAATGTAAAATAAGATAACAAATGCTATCAAATGACTTATCTGGTGCACACTAAACATAAGATATTATATGAGCTTATCATGGCCATATCCTTTCCTACTCCTATCCAAAAAAAAAAATTGGGAAACAACACTTCCATGTTTAACTTTATTCAAAACGTTTTTAAAAACCTTCCTACCATGAAACCCCTCCTTTCCTCAATCTCTCTCTTTAGTTTTTATTTTTAAAAAATATTTTTTTTTTCAAATTAAAACCAATAGTCTAAAAAATAATATTGTAAGAAAATTTTATAAAAATTTATTATTTGACATGTATATATTGTATAAATTGGTTTATACAATATAAAAAAAATTATATTTTTAGAAAATATTTGTGAAAATTATTGTTTGACCCTCCAATTTTTATAAACTAGGATATATATATATATATATATATTGTTGGAGCTATTGACTCGTTTACTTTATCTCAAAAAAAATTTATGATTACATCTCTATAACCCTGTTCTTGCCCTTTATTTAAAAAAAAAATTAAATAAGCCAAATCTAAATATATTTAATAATACAATCAAATAAACTAATATGAAAAATAAACTTTTAATAAAAATATTTAAAAAATATGAATTTTAAAAAATATTAAATAAACACCATAATTGTTTTTGTTTTCAACCATTTTAAACATACAACAGTTGTCATATCTAAATATGTTTTAGTTTTTAAAAACTTAACAACAAAATTAAAACGAGAAACATGAAAAACATAAACAGTGTGTTTTCCTTTTTTTTTTTTACATGTTATTTAAAAATTAAAAAAAAATTAAAAAGCTTGTTAAACATATTTTTCTTGTTTTGTTTGTCAATGAAAATAATGATTTGGTAACAATACCGTATGTATGTCCCTAAAACACTAAACACAACTAAGAGTTTCAAAGACAATGCATCAATGAATGCAATTATGACACAAAGCATAGTTTAGTGGTGTAATAGGGAGTATTTAGCTAGCATGCTCTCAATGGTGTCTTCTATTCTTAGGTCTTGTTTGGATCAGCTTTTGGAAAACCCAGAAGTGCTTTTTTATAAGTTAAGCACTTCTGGACTCAAAAAAAGTTGTTTGTATTGGCTTTTCTGTAAAAGCAGAAGCTGTAAAAAAAGCTGAAAAACAGCTTTTTTCGTAAGCTAGTCATGAGCAGCTTTTGAAAAAAAGCTGTTTTTTACAGCTTTTGCTTTTACAAAAAAGCTAATACAAACACAAAATATAAAAAAATGCTTAACTTACTCTACAAAAGCACTTTTTCCATAAGCACTTCTACTAAACTTAAAAAAAGTACTTTTTTGATAAGCCAACCCAAACAAGGCCTTAATGAATCTTGTGTACTTTTTTTCCATAATGTTTACTTTTACTCTTTATCATACTTTGATGTAAGTTGCCATTTTCCACAGTTCTACTTAATCTCCACTACTTAATCAAACCTTTTTATACAACCTTTTTAATTAAAATATAAGTGATTTTTACATTTATTAATTATTATTATTAAAAAAATTAAATAAATTACGAATTCATTAAGAAAAAGAAAGAAGAAATAGAAACTTTATTTTTCAAAAAAAAAAACACTTCAACAACTATTTATGAGTTTTTCTCTAAAATGATAACCTTAGTGAATTCATCAATGCTTGTCGAGAGTGATCATATCCTTTTTTAAAAGGGAACTTTTAAAACTAAGGCCATGTTTGGATGGGCTTATTTTAAACCCAGAAGTGTTTTTTTTATAAGTTAAGCACTTGTGGGTTTTATAATACATGTCTGTTTGGGCTTTTGGGTAGAAGCAAAAGCTGTGAAAAAAGCTGAAATTCAGCTTTTTTTTCAGAAGCTGGCCACCAGGTGCTTCTCAGAAAAGCACTTTTGACAAGCTATTTTTGGGGGTAAAATTACGTAATTAACCTTGAGAAATGAATTAATTCCCTCATTATTTCTCTCTCTCTCTCAACATCAAAACCCCCCTGCGTTTCCTCCAAACCCTCGCCATCTCCGCACTGCTTTCCATCTCTCCCTTTTCCCTCCTTGAATTCCTTCAATCCGGCCGGTGGCGCGAGTGAAGAACCCAAGGACGCATCCCATGCCCGCGATTCTCTCGGCAAACATCACCACCGAACAGTTTCATGTGGTTTTCTAGAGGCTTTCCCTTTTCTGATTTTGCTTTAGTGCTTTCACTTCATTACACCTCCTATTATAATTTATTGATATGAGATTGTTGTCTAGAAAAATCAATATCTTGATCATTTGCTCCAACCATGATCATTAACCCAAAATAGCCCTTCATTCCTCCGAATTTTGCCAAATGGCTACAAATATTTAGCCCTCTTTAATCCTGCCTATGAGGAATAAGGAGTTTCAAACCAAAATAAACTATTCTCACCCCAAACTAATCATTGTTTTAGGCAATAGTAACAGGAGGGAAGAAAAAAATTCTAGAGTTTGTTCTAGGAAAGCATAATAAAAAAAAATGTATTGTTTTCGGCCTTATCAATAGCTTGGTTTCTATTTTCTTTTTATCAGACTTAAAAACCAATCTCAAGTTATTTTATCTGTTCAACTTTGATTTTGTCATTGATCCAATGTAATGTGAATTGATGATTATCTTCCTATAAGATGCTGTCTTTTTTTTTTTTTTCCTTTTTTGCAATTAATAAACCGCAGGCATTAGAAATGACTTGATGATGATACTTGGGTGATTGAACTTGCCATACTATGCTTTATTGAATTAGTGATTGCATTTTAAGAGAAACAGATGATGATGAATTTGCCAAATAAATAAATAATGGCATTGGACTATTTCATCCACAATTTCAACTGTTTTATTGCTAATTAAGGTGCCTTAATGTGTCCTTAATCCATTCCTTATGCAATCTGTAACAATGAGATGCTCTTGGCAATAAGATATTAGGAACATAACTTATGTACTCTCAGATAAAATTTATCTTGATCATTTGCTCCAACCATGATCATCAACCCAAAATAGCCCTTCAAGTGGCATCCAACATGTGAGAACTGTGGGATTTTTTTAACTGATTTATTTATTTGAAATTAGGGCATGCTGATCAAATATTGGGTAATTCTGTTCATATTGCTTTTGGTTGTTTCTTTATATATTTGTTATGATATGGTGTGGTTTTTCTTTCTTGTTGAATTTGATATTTGTTTGAAGTACTAGTGTAACTAATAGTCTCATTTTAGTTGAGTTAATGGAGATGGATTTCAAATATTGAATGGTGAAGTAGAATAGAGTGAAATATATCAATGGACCATTATTCTCTTATGACTTGAAATTCTTTTATGTCTTTGCTTTAAAATTAAGATACTTCGTGAATGATATTATGAATCCTCTATTTTGAAAAGTGTCACTTATTATGACTTGAAAAACCTTGCATATGTTCTTATTTTGTTTGCTGCAAAT
Source organism: Dioscorea cayenensis subsp. rotundata (assembly GCF_009730915.1). NCBI lineage: Eukaryota > Viridiplantae > Streptophyta > Magnoliopsida > Dioscoreales > Dioscoreaceae > Dioscorea > Dioscorea cayenensis. The sequence continues at coordinate 2,565,016 of NC_052471.1, read as the reverse complement.
AAAGGTTTGAAGGATAATTTTTGAATATGGCCTCAAAACTACCACCTAGAAGAGTTGTACAAGGGACAAATGTGGGTAATGTAGATGTGATACCAAGTGAAAATAATATCAAAGCCAGATGGGATGACACAAACACTGATCAAATAGTACTAAAGATATGTGTTGAGGAGATCCAGATTGGTAATAGACCACACTCACATTTTACAAAGGAAGGTTTGAAAAATATATTATCAAAGTTTGCTACTAGAACAGGGTTTAGTTACAACCATAAGCAACTGAAAAATAGGTGGGACTGTCTCAAGAAAGAGTTTGACATATGGGCAAAACTAGTAGAGCACCAAATAGGGCTTGGTTGGGATCCTATTAAAAGGACAGTGTTAACAAGTGATGATTGGTGGGAGAGAAAAAGACAAGTAAGCATGTGAAATCTTTTTATATAATGATGTAGTCATTTGTTTTATAATTTTTATTTCACAAAATTAATAAGCAGTTATTTTTTTTTATTTAACTGAAATAGGAAAACCCAGAATATCTAAAATGGAGAAATGAGGGTCCAAAGTTCTTAGATATGATGGAGATATGCTTTAAGGATATAGTGGCGACGGGCTATATGGCATTGGTACCATATGTAGAACCATCATCAGAAAATGAAGTTTCTAATGAACGATGAAGTGCTCGGATGAATGATGTTGACATGGAGGTTAATAACTTTGATGATGACGGTGACAGTCCTCAATAACACAATGATACTCCACGGGGAGAAACAAGTACAACACAAGCTAGAAAGAGACAAAAAACATCACAAAGAGAAAAGAAAAAAGTGCAAATGAAAAATTGCAAGAATCATTTGATCATCTTCTCTCCGGGATGGATATAATATGTCCCGTTCAAGTAATGCACTAGTTGAGAACGATGATCGTTGTAGTATCACCAAATGTGTGGACTTATTGGACATAGTACAGTGGATGGAACGAGGAAGTCCACATTACTTTCTCATGGTGAGGTTGTTTGCAAGAAAATATCATCGGGAGACTTTCGTGGCACTAGTGGAAAAGGACCCAACTCTTACTACGGGTTGGTGTCACACTTTCAACATGGATAACCTCACCCGGCTTTGACTTGGATGGATGCTTATTTTTTAGGGGATGTTTGGATTTGTTTGTTATGTTTTTTTCCTATGCGATCAAATTGTTTGTTATATTTGAATGTTGTACTCAACTATTATCTTGATTTTGTTTAATGCATTTGATTTTGTTTATTCGTGCATTTGTATGTTGCGATTTTTTTTCATGTGGTAATGGAGGCATTAAACATTTGTTCTGGTTTACGTAGGGTGTAAAAACAAAATGAATTTCATGCCCGATTCGGAAACAGAATCAAAAGAATCAATGTCCGATTCAAAAGAAAAAGCTAGCAATTTTGGTATGCATACATATGAATACATGGGAAGGATGTATGCATGTGTTGTACCTATACAATACCTGTATATGATGTCAATGTTGAAAGGAGAGAAGAGGACATCTTCTTTAACTGGTCATAGGTGGGTTTATGAAATATTGAATGGATCAGATACTCGTTTCTTTGAGCAAGTTCGAATGAATAAATCTGTATTTAGAAGATTAGTGGATGAACTTACTCAAATGTATGGTTTACAACATACACAGAATGTCACTGTAGAAGAATCAGTTGTATTGTTTCTATATATACTCGAACAATGAACTACTTATAGGAATGTGGAAGAAAGATTTCAACATTCTGGAGAAATAGTGCATAGGCAGTTCCATCGAGTGCTAAAAGCTACCCGCAAACTTGGAAATGATATTACCAGACCTATAGATGGAAATTTCAAAGATGTGCATGATTACATCTGTGGTGATGTTCGATATTGGCCTTATTTCAAAGATTGCATAGGCACAATAGATGGAACACATGTAGCCGTTCTTGTCCCGACTGATAGTCAGGTTTCATTTATGAATAGGAAAGGGTACACGTCAACAAATATCCTAGCCGCATGTAACTTTAATATGTGTTTCACATTTGCGCTTATTGGTTGGGAGGGATCTGCACATGACGCACGTGTATTAATGGAGGCTTTGAGGAATCCATCTTTGCAATTTCCTCAACCGCTCGAAGGTGCACATTTACTTGAAGTTAATTTTATTATCTATGTTTTATTTTTCATTTCTTATGGTATTTTACTTTTGTAGGGAAATACTACCTTGTCGATTCTAGGTATCCTACAATGAAAGGATTTTTGGGATCATACAAGAGTGCAAAATATCACATTCCACAATATAGGATGTCTCATGCCTTTAGGTCTCCGAATGAAGTATTCAACTATCATCACTCGAGTTTGAGAAGTGTTATAGAAAGAACATTTGGAGTTTGCAAAGCAAAGTGGAGGATTCTACAAAATATGACCAAGTATTCATTGAAGGTTCAATTCCAAATTATATGGTCATGTTTTGCGCTCCATAATTTTATTCGTAGAATGGGTGCTGATGATTTAGATGTTCTTGAGAGCATTGAAGATATCAACCAAATTCAAGAAGGAGAATGTGGCTTTGAGGGTGATGACTATGGAAGTTCATTTGTATGGCAACAACTTACCAATGAGGACACTCAACAAATGATCACACTTACGAACAATATTTAGGACCAACTCTCCAATTGATGTTTGCCTTAATAGTGTAGTATTCATAAGTTATTGCAATGGTTGTGGTGTCCCCTATCTTTTGTGTATGTTGTGTTCTTATGTTGTAAGCATGACAATGTTGTAGTATTTATAAGACACATAGGAAAGAATATGTGTTTGTGTTGAAGAAATCCTTTTGCTCAAATTATTGTGTTCTTGATTGGAACAGCTTCACTGTTTTATATTTGGTATGGCAAAGGTTTGTTTTGTGTATCGACTTTGTAAGACCGCATTTTTATTCGGTCATGATTACGTAATAACATTATACTTATTGTTCTTCTTAGAATTAATCATGGTAGATCCATACTTGGAGATCATGGGAAGATGAGGCTCAAAAGGATCAATTTGATGCTTATTGTGGTTGTTCAAGAAGATTGTGGGTGTTAGGTAACCAATTTCTCAACATCACTATCTTTTTGATGAATTGTTTTCAAGGCTTTTAATCGGACTTAGTGATGTGATAGCTTTTAGTAGGACAAGGATGGATAGTCAGGACTGAGGGAAAATGTTGTTTTTTGTAGGTGAATTTTAGCTTTTAGCCGACAAGGAAGGTTAGTCAGGACTTAGCATTTTCTTGTGCGTGGTTAAAGGCTTTTTAGAAGATTGATTGATTAAATTGCAATTTTTGATGTGTTTACACGCTGCAAATTGATGTGGCCGTGGAGGTTTTAGGGAAGTGATAGAATTTTGTTCATTGTTTTCTTCTTTATTCCCGCTGATTGCTAACTAGTTTTTTACAATATCTCTTGATATATGTATGCTCAGATTATCAATTTCTCTGAACTATTTCTTAAATTACTGTGAAAGTAGATAGTTTGTGTGATTGGGGTAGTTTTTATTTTTTTGCAGTTGTCCGTGCCATTGGTTTGGAACTTTAGATTATGAATTTCAGAAAATATAAGGGGAAAAATCATAAAATAAAATTTGATGCTTGGTTTTGGAAGTATGCAGTTTTCTGAGAATTTTATTGTTATGAATTTGTCATGATGTTATGATTATAGTACTTTGATTTCTTGCAGTTATCCATACTATAGATTTGAATTACTGTTCAGAGAATTCATATTTTGCAAGTTTGATGGTTGATTGTGGAAGTAGATAGTATTAATTTATTTTGTGAATATTTAATGTTTTTGTGACTGTGATTGAAGGACTTTGATTTGTTGCAGTTGTCCATGTTATAGGGAAAGAATATGATAAGAGCCAATCTTGGGCCTTGTTTCCTTCAGGTGAGCATGTAGTTGTTGTTGCGTTTTGTTTTAATTTTCCCATGGCTAATCCATATTTATACATATTATGTAGATATCTATACTTATCAAAATTTATTTCATGTTTCATATAGATTTTTAAATGATTAATTTTTGTTTTTGTTCTTGTTGCTATTCATGTGCAATATCCTTAAACATGAATGTTCATAATGAAATTCTCTCTTTAAGTCTTTTCTTTATCATTGAAATTTTTTTCATGACAATTAAATCCCCTTTTCTTTCTGGAAAACATATATAATCTAAGTTTTATAGGAGCTTTAGAAAGAAAAGTTTCATTAGTCTGGAGAAGTAGTATCCTTTGTTTTGAATTATTGGTTCTTTGATTTATTTGTCTTATTTTACAAACCATGTAAGATACGGAATGAAATTACCAATTTGATGACCACAATATTGCTGAATTATAATGGTTTTTTGTGAAACTATAAGCATTGTGTTTGCTATTGATTGTTTGGTGGATGTTGAAAATCTGATCAAATTGGTTGTCAGGTGATATATAGAATCTACTATTGTAATATTTCATTGATATATGGTTCATCTTCTCATGGCTTCTTCATGTATAGAATCTATATCAATTATTCTTAAAGCGTGCATTTTATTGTTTTCTCCTCAAATGCATGTACCTAGGGCTGCTATGTGGGTGATCAAGGTCTTATTGCAATAGGAGAGTCTTGTCAACTGTGGCATCTCGCTGTTCGATTCTTGAGAGCTTGTCATTGGACTCTGAATTCATAAAGAATGAAGGCATAATTGCTATTTGCTGAAGATTGCTGATCATTGATTGCTCTGAAGCTACTAAGAAGAAATGTTACTGATGAAGGTCTACAAGCTGTGGGCTCCTTCTGTTCTTCATTGGGACTGCTGGCTTTATACAGCTTCCAGAGCTTGAATGGTTAGTGCTTGAATGATATGCTAGTTTCTTTTTCTTATTTTTTATTTTTAATTTATGTTTCATAAATTGTTTCATTCTTCTCTCCCTATTAGTGAATTGTTTATAATTTAAAAAAAAAAATCAATATTTGATAGCAACTTAAGAAAAACTCAAAGAATATCCATTTTAGTAATTTGCCATCTCTATAAGTACTTTTACAAATCCACATCCAAACAACTTCACACATATAAAAACACTTCTGCATTAACCTATCCAAACATAAAATACAGAAAAACACTTAACTTACCAAGGGCGGCTCAAGGGTAAGCCAATCAAGCAACCGCTTTAGGCCTCTAAATATTGGAGGCCTCATCTAAGTTTAAATCAATATAGTTTTTAAAATCTTATCACCATGGTTATAATAATAAATATGTACTGGGTAAATAACTTCAAAATTTAATTTGTGGCCTCATTATTAACTTTAAATTTTTAAAATTTTTAAAATCTTATCCTTCAAATCATAATTATTATTTGTTGTATAATTAATTAATATTTAAAACTTTTTATTTAATACTACACCAATTTCAAATCTTCCATTAACTAGTTTTTTAAAATAAAAACCTTTACTTTAATGTATAATTAATTATGTTTTTCTCCCAACAAACAAATCTATTTCCAAAAAAATGTCAATACATAATTAATTCTCTTCTTCTCCCAACAAACAAATCTATTTCAAAAAATTGTAGCTTCAATATTTTTTAATAATTTTTTATTAACTAATTAGGGTCAGTTTTATGCTTGGGCTTTAGGCCTTTATAAGCCTTGAGCCGCCCCTGAACTTACTTAGAAAAGCACTTTTTTTAAAAGTACTTCTACAAAACTTTAACAAAAACACTTATATTAGAAGCCAATCCAAACAAGGTCTAACTCTTTGAAATAAAAAATCTAGTGCACCATCAAATGCTTACACCCAAGGTTGTTTAGTTGCAATTCAAAGTTAAACATTTTTTTCCTAGGAACTGTTAAACCAACCTTATAACTGAGCAACTCCCCTACAAACATTTGAGAGTTGAACTCGAGCCTAATAGTAAATCAAAAATACACATATTATAAAAAAACACTTTTATACCAAATGTTCACATTTTCAATAAATAAAATATTATTTAAATTAAAATTTTAGTTTTATAATTAACAAAAATATTTATTAAAATTAACATTTAAGAAAATAATCAATAAAAATCGAAGCGAGATCCGAGAATGACGAAGCTTCAATCTAGATGTTTTCACTTTGAGAATGAAAGAGAATGGCCAAAGAAAACAAGCAATATTTGATTTCTTAGATCTTCCGGTGAGTAGAATGTGGTTTGAAGAATTGTTTTTAAAAATAGTTTAGAGACCTGTTATGTTGGATAAAGGCATTTTGATTTAATGAAAAAAATAACTCACCGCAAACTTGTTAATGTTTTCGCCCTCATCCTTAGACAAGCTGTTAGTTCTGGAGGAGTAGTAGTGTGATAATTTTTTCACTCAACCTCTCATGTAATGTAATCATACACAATCAAATATGCAAGAGAAAGAAGACACATGAATTGGTTACCTAGTTTGGCACAACCTGCCTATGTCTGGGGGGTCGAGCCCGGAAAGAAAAATCCAATAAAAGAGAGAAAAATAAAGAGTACAACATCCACTCTCGCTCACACAATGACAAAGATTAACTCTTACTAGATTGACCTATGCTCACTCTCCTCAACCGACACACTAGGGTCTCTCACTTATGGCACACATTAAATCTTAAAGCAAGGTACCTTATATATACGTCTCTATGTCCCAAAATAGCTTCCTCTTTTAGACTATCCGTGGCTTTCTAACTTAGACACATTCCAAAGTTAAACATTACAACTCCGGTTACAACCGAGCTTGCAACGCGGTCCACATACTGATCATGATTGAGTTCCAACTCCCATTGCAACACGACCTGTGACACCAACAACCCTCCAAGTTGTTCCAATTCACGTCGATGCAAACAACTCCTCCCGAGCTTTTTCCGCCAAAAACTAGCCTCTTTCCTCACGTCATATCAGTAGGTCTCTCCTGAGGGTCGCACCCACCTAGGCAAGAATCCATCTCACCAAAAATAGTCTTCAAGGATCTCCACGATCTTCTTTCTAAACTTGATCTCCATTCATCCAAGTTTGGTCTTCAACAATTTTCAAACATCAAACTCGATCTTCATATCTATGCAGTTGCAAAAGATAGCTTATGCCTTCAAATAGCTTGTGTTTTCAAATAACTCCCCATAATTAGCTTTGGATTTTTTCTTCAAATTACATTACTCTTTATGGTCTTGTGAATCATGTTTGCTTTTACTTGCTTTCTTTGATTTGTGTCTTCAATTAGCTTCACACCAAATTAAGCTCCATTGCAATCTGAGTGATGATCTTTATACTGCCTTCTTTAGAATATTCTTCACAATAAATCTCTCATATGACAGAATTTCGAAAGATAGATTTTATCGTCTTGGATTTTACTAAAGATAGATTAAATCATAATTTTAGATATACTCATAGTTTGCTCTTTAAGAGAGATCCTTTCACCTTGATGCTTCTTGCCAAAAAAAAATAGCTTCAAAAGATCTTGACCTTTATGCCTTCATTTTCCACATCATCAAGTGCGTAGTCATTAGTCATGTCATCATTGCTTTTGCCAAGTCATCTTCTTACCTGTCAAATAATGCCAATTTGAGATTCTAGCTCTAACACAAGCAACTCCTTCAGATACTACAAAATAAATAAACATGAGAAAAATTAAGTTCACTATGCATATCCACGGCATCGCGCCAAAAACAACAAAGATAATTAAATAAGAACCAAAACCAATAATTGATAAATTTGGTAATAAACATATAACTAGACCATTAAAAAGAAGATAAAATGTCTTCTTTCATTTTGCACCCTTGCATGTGTTTCTGATAGAAAATAAAGAGACACCCTCATTCTTTTGCACTCCCAAGCAAGCATGTGAAAGAATGAATGGGCCGTAAGTTGGTAAATGCCATGCAAAGTTTTCAAATTATGCTAAGTTAATTTCTTAATGAAGGTGTGATTGACTGCTAGGAAGAGGGATGACTAGATTAAGAATTTATTTTCTTTATGTTTGACATTTTTATTTTATATACAAATGTGCGTGGGTGTGTGTATGTGTGCGCACACACACACACACACACACACACACACACACACACACACATATATATATATATATATTTGTTGGGATCTTATCACTCTAACAAGGGAATTATCATGCGAAAAATACATGCCAAAACATAGCAGATAACAAAATTTTTAACGGCAAGTAAACATGATAAAATCCTAATGCATGCCAGAACTAGGATTAAATTCTAAATAAATAGATAATTAAAAGTTATACCTTTTTTTATGATGATTCTGAACACACCCTTGTTTTTATGAAATCGAAAGGGATTGCGAATCGTGAATCCCCTCTACTATCACGTACACACGTACGCCTCTGGGAATCAAGCAGGTATGCTAGTACCTCAAGAAACAACACTTGTTTCTTAGTTCGAATAGCAAGCACCCGAGATTCAAGAGAAAAGGGGCTGTAGGCGCGGCGATAACGGGTTCCGGCGGCAGGATCCAATGGCGGCGGCCAAGGGAAAAAGTGGATGGAGGCTAGGGTTTCTTAAGAGACAATCTCTCAATCACTCTATCCTTTTTTTCTCTCTCTTTTCTTTCTTAGTTCTCATATTAGGGTTAGACCATCTATTTATATTGGAAACCCAAAACCCTTCACTCCTAATCAAATTAGAAAATCTCTTCTTTACTTGATTAATTAAACCATTTTAATTAACCAAATCGATTAGATTGGATCAACGCTTAATAAAACCCAACCCGAATAAGCTATTCACTCCACCTAATTTAGGTTTTTCACCAAAACCCCATATAGGTGGTCCAATAAGTAACAAATACTGATCCTCGATCCTGGCATTCTTAGTGTACGATCTTGTAGGTCCATTTAACATTGGCAATGAGCTTAAACAATTTTAACGCTTATAAATCATAATTATTCTCTAGCAAGATAATACGATTACCGAATATTAAATGAAGGTCAATTTCGAGAATTAACTGAACCTATCGCAACCTCATACAATCCTTTGCCACTGAATGTCTTAATTAGCATAAGGCATGGAGTAAGTCACTCTTATTTTAATGCTAATTAATTTCTTGATCTCTTAGTGAACTGACTAGGTCAAGTAAATGATAACTCTTATCATTTCCCTTGGGCGTGGCCACGCACTACTCAGTCTCACTAATCAAGTGGTCGTTGATATTCACTCTCTCTACAGAGAGGGGCAATCCCTTCACTTCACTCATGTCTCTCAGCATGAACCGTGACATGCCCAAACATACCCGTACTTGTCACTCAGTTACGAATGACGTTAGGCGTAAGTTAAAGCAAGCAAGGATTCATCCGAGATCCATAGTGATTTCAAGTCAAAGGATTCGAGTACAATAATTGCTTGAGAAAAAACACTTATGACTTTACAACTATGTAGTGTTCTCAAGAGCGGATCGATCCAAGTACACTATTCCCTAACATGTATCTATGTCCTTTGATTGATATCCCATATCCTATGACCTGTAAAACAAGGCCATCTCACAAAAGACATACTAGTCTTAATTTATTTTCATTCCCATGAAAATAATCGACTAGGGACATTTAGAATATTGTTCTAGTTTATGCATCAAGGTTTTAGTATCGAAATCACGCATTTGATAACTTGAGCAAAACCAATATTCAAGGATATTTTATCTTATTAACTATGCACATAAATAATAATAGATAAAACGATGCCTCATAATAATTATCCAAATAACAAGAGTTCATACAATGTATTGGGGCTAGGGCTTACACTAACAATATTGTTATTAGTGCTGCTATTATTACCATTTTAAGTATTATGATTGTTGTTGAGTAGTTATCCTAAGTATGGATTTACTTAATATTATATGTATATATGCATATACAATATAAACAAATATAACTATGTACATGATACATCTAGTGTACAAATTCATAAATATACGCATAACTACATCTAATAAATACAAATATATATATATATATATAGATACTTGTAAGAATTGAGATAGTCAGAACCGAACAAGGTAAGATTCAAGGGTTGAGAGGTTTGACTATGGTTGAATTGGGTTAAACCGGAATTTATAAAATAAAAAATATAGTATATTAAAGAATAAGTTAAATTTTAAACTACATCCATGCAATATATCAAATAAAGCAAGTCTTTTTAAGGCTTTCAATGTGCATCACTTTAAGGCTTTCACTTTCAATTGTAAAAAAAAAAAAAAATACAAAATATCAAACTTTAGGTTTTGACTACCTAGGTTTTAAACTTTCAATGTTTTAACTACTTGTTTATATTTTAAAAAAAAATTGCATGTCCTAATCCAGATCAAATCAAAATTTTAAAATATGTTTACCTTAATCACATATAGCAAAATAATAATGGAATTAGGATAATATATTATTAAGATAAACAAATTTCATAATATTTGGATATATTCTAAGATTGCCTAAGAATACAGATCTCGACTCTATCTAAATATTAAAATCTCAAGATCAGCCAAGAGCGCAGATTTTAAGGCGATCTAAAATATTCAAATCCCAAGATCAGCCTAGAGCACAGATCTTGAGACAATCTTAAATATTTAAATCCCAAGATCAGCCGATAGCACAGATTTCAAGGCAATCTTAAATATTCACATATCAAAATCAGCCAAAATCACAGATCTTGAGGTGATCTTAAATATTCAAATATCAAGATCAACCGAGAGCACATACTCGAGGTGATCTTGAATTTTCAAATCCCAAGATAAGCCCAAAGCATAGATCTTGAAATGATCTAAAATATTCAAATCCCAAGATCATCAGAGAGCACAGATCTCGAGACAAACTTAAATATTCAAATATAAAGATTAGCTGATGGCATAGGTCTCGAGGAGGTCTTAAATTTTTAAATCCCACATAGATCTCGAGACGATCTTAAATATTTAAATATCAATATCAGCCAAGAGTACAGATTTCGATGCGATCTTAAATTTTCAAATCTCAAGATAAGCTGAGAACACAAATTTTAAGATGATCTAAATATTCAAATCCCAAGATCAGTCAAAGAGCACAAATCTCGAGGTCATCTTAAATATTCAAATATCAAGATTAGTCGAGGGCACAGATCTCGAAAGAATCTGAAATTTTCAAAAACACAGATTTCGAAACAATCTATATATTCAAATCCCAAAATCAGCTGAGAGCATAGATCTCGAGGTGATCTAAAATATCCAAATCCCAAGTCCAACCGAGAGCACAGATCTCGAGGTGATTTAAAATATTTAAATCTCACAATTAAAATGAATACAAATCACAAGGCATATATATATAATAAATATAATAAATTAAAATAAAAAAATGAAATCAGATAAAAAATAATAATAATATTAAAAAATCAAATAAATCCAATAAAGATTATATATATATATATATTACTATATAATAATAATAAATAATAAATAAGATAAAATAAAATAAAATAATAATAATAATAATAAATTTAAAAATAAAATAATAATAATAATATAATAAATTAAATAAATTAATTAATTAACTTGTTGTCACGGGGTGTGTGTTCATTGTGGCCACCCACGATCAACGAGAACTACCTCATCGTTTTATGTTGAAAAGAAAAAGGGGGCGGGGGAGAAAAAAAAACGGAGAAGAAAAAAATAAAAAGAAGGTGGTGATATTTCTCTCCGTAGGTACATATGTATATATATGAAAATAATAATAAAAAAATAAGGTCCTTGTTGTTGTTACCGTTGTTGTTGCGTATGCCACTTGCTGATGTCGTTGCCCGCTGCCTCCGTCGCTACCAGAAAGAGATAAGGACTGGCGAAGAAGATGGCACCTGTCCTTGAAGGCGCCTGAAGAAGCAAGACGATGATAATTGCCACACACACACACACACACACACACACACACACACACACACAGAGAGAGAGAGAGAGAGAGAGAGAGGAGATAACGATGTTGGTGACCCCTTGAATTATCTCAATGCTCTTCGCCAACCTGTTGCTGAATTCTTCATCGAAGGTCCTAGAGATCGTTGTCCAAGTCGATTGTAAGCCCATTGGCAAGGTTCATCGAAGGTGTCGTTGGTGCGGAATAGTCTGTTGAATGATAAGTTGGTTTTGGTATTCATGAAGACGAAGAGGATGCACTCGAAGGCTAGAGACAAAGAGAGGATCCGGTGGAGTCATATATCATTCTCCAACCTTTTGAACCATCCTTCATGGTACAAGATGAAGCTCTACTGCGGTCTCTCGTTCCTCTCCAACATGGCTTACGTGATTTCCGAGATTAAGGCGGAATATTTGATGAAGCAGTATAGTCTAATACTTACGATATTATCGTCGGAGAAGAAGATGGAAGTAGTCACGATCAAAGCTAAACTGGATATGGACTCAACCCAGCCTTCGCTTGCTCAGTCAGGCCTCGTGTGTTGGAAATAAACTTAAATGTAAATAATCATATGGAGGTAAGGAATATGAAGAGACATGAGTTAGAGTATTATGAAGGGCCATGAGTTATATGGGTGTTATTATGTAAGTATAAGAGTTATAGAATCTCAAGGGTTTTTGTAAAGCCTATATAAGAGGCTATCTATGTAGTGTTTGGTAAGAGTGAAGATCTAAAATAAAGTTTACATTAAGTTGTGTTATACTATCTTCCTCTTCCTACTATCTCTGTTTGAGCATATTTTGGCCCATCATTGTTTCCAACAGTGGTATCATAGAGTGGTTGAAGAGTTGGTGAACTTTTGTCGTTCCCAACAGCTATGCCAAAGCCTTGTTGAAGAGTTAGAAACATTCATCAATCATAACTACATTTTAGTCAAAGAACTGGTTAAAGAGTTTGACCAACCACATGGCAGTATTGATAGAAAGTAATTAAGCTCCAAGGAGAAAGAAGACTGAAGAAGACAATGAAGTGAAGAGAAATGGAGAATGGAAGACCAGTTATTGTGTCAGCGCAATTCAAGGCGATGCTCAAGGAGATATTAGAAAAACTAAACCTTCCACCCCCAAGTTATGAATGTGAACGAAATGATCCTGACCACTTACCCAATTTTGTTGTGATAATAAGGTTTGAGGACAAGAAAGGAAATCATGAAATATGTGGACCTCGTGCATACACAAAGAAAGATGCTAAGATTGATGCCTCAATGCGAATGATAAAGCATTTAGGTCGATAATACTATGACATTATCGTGAAAGATATAAATGAAGAAGAGCTGGCCGAACTTAACCATGAGTTTGAAGATCTGAAGGAAGCCAATGAAGAGCTGTGAAAAAGCCTTATTGAAACCAGCAAGGAGTTGAAGGAGTTAAAATTAAGAAAGAACGGCAGATTTAGATCCAGAGGAAGAACTTGATTCCGCATCATCAAATAGTGTTCGTGTTTGTCCAAAATGTTGTGCTTGTCATGTTTAGCAAAATGTTTAAGTTTAAGGGGGAATGTTGGAAATTAACTTAAACATAAATAATCATATGGAGGTAAGGAATATGAAGAGACATGAGTTAGAGTATTACGAAGGGCCATGAGTTATATGGGTGTTATTATGTAATAAGTATGAGAGTTATAGAATCTCAAGGGTTTTTGTAAAGCCTATATAAGAGGCTATCTATGTAGTATTTGGTAAGAGTGAAGACCTAAAATAAAGTTTATACAAGTTGTGTTATACTATCTTCCTCTTCCTACTATCTTTGCTTGAGCATATTTTAGCCCATCATCATTTCCAACATCGAGTCCACTCCAGTTCCGTCAGACTAATGCTTCGGCAGTCAGTGGTCTGCCTCATTGCTCGACCTATGTCCACCCTCATGCCAAAAGACTCTCGTTGCTAGGCCTGCCTCGACCAAAATCTTATGTCAGAGCTCTCTAAACCTAGTGGAATCAAAGGAGGTGCTCATGCGAGGGTTTACAACTCAGAAGTGGCGACGTCCTATGTCCACACTCATGCCAAAATACTCTCGTCGCTTAGCTGGCCTCGACCAGAATCCTACGTCAGAGCTCTCCGAACTTGGTGAACTCTAAAGAGGCCCTCATGCGAGGGTTTATAACACAGAAGTGGAGGCGTTTGTGGCAGCGATGATGATGATAGTGGTCATTGAGGTGAAGAAAGAGGCACTGCATGAGGTTGCCAAAAACCTGAAATTCCTCCACTTGTCACTGTGTGAATGGTTCATGTGCGATGATCACGGCACATGCACACACTACTTGGTTATTCAGGGATCGGGCTCGTTGGCATCATGGCGAGCAAACCTCAAAGCCATCAATAATGGTCTCTGCCGATAACACACAAAGATAGTAGCAAAGAGATCAAAGACTCGGAGGCTGCACCAATGGTGGCCTATTCTGAGAACAACCATTGCAGCCAGGAAATTCTTGGAGCATTCACCATAAATGCTGATGATGTGGATAATAGTGGTACCATAAACTATAGAGAATTTATCGCTGCAATTTTGCATATTAATAAACTAGAACATGATGAGTTATGTTAAGAATATATTATAGTTTACGTAAATAGTTTCTTTCCTTTGATATAGATTTATTATGTTTCCTTTTTTGTAGGGAGGTTAGCATATTTTGAGGGATTGCTTCCCTATTTAGTTCTTTTGTATTGTAATATACATATGAGAAATCTGAATGAAAGTTCAGGGTATTTTTCTCTTCTCATGTCATGCATGGTACCAGAGCCATACATCTTACAGAGGCCAATCCTAAAACTCTAAGCAAGGTCGACCATGGTTGGCAGAGATGAGAAAGACGGATGCTCATCCAACAAGAAAAAATCCCTGTATGAACTGTCTCCTAAAGATAATCCGGGAATTCTCATTACTCGTGTGCAATTGAAAGGTGACAACTATGATGAATGGTCAAAAGCCATTCAAGTTTTTATTCGGTCGAAGAAGAAGCTGGGCTTCTTGGATGGAACAATCAAGTGCCCTAATTTAGATTTAGATGATTTAGAAGATTGGTTCACGGCTAATTCAATGCTTGAATCGTGGATCTTCAATATTATTGAACCAACATTGAGATCCACCATCTCTTACAAGGAGAATGTTCTTGATCTGTGGTTAGATATCAGAGAACAATTTAGTGTCATAAATGGATCATGTATCCAGCAACTCAAGGTTGAGTTGAGTAAGTGCAAACAAGATGGGAAATCTATATCTGAATACTATGGGTGGATGAAAAAAATCTAGGAGAAGTTGGACGAATGTGATCCTTACCCAACATGTAGATGTGGGAAGTGCACGTGTGATCTGGCCAAAGAATTTGATAAACGAAAGGAAGATGAGAAAGTACACCAATTTCTCATGGGTCTTAACAACAACTTATACAAAACGATACGATCTAATTTTCTTGTCGCTGATCCTCTTCCCAATATGAATAAAGTGTACTCGACATTGATAAGAGAGGAACATATGAGAACGGCCTCAAGTAGCAAGGATGACATAGGAGAAATCATAAGCTTTGCTGTCCAAGCTAGTCGTGGCCGTAGCGAAGCACGACTGGAACCTAAAGACCCAAACAAATATTGCACTCATTGTAATCGAACAAGGAACGTAGTGGAGAGTTGCTTTCAATTAGTGGGTTTTCTAGAGTGGTGGGATGACCGCCCAAAAGGTTATGGACATGGTACTGGGCTTGGATGTAGCACCCAGCAAGCTTTGCAACAAGGGGGTGTTGCACAGTAGGTTCTGGACATGGCCATGGAGGAGGTGTTCAGGTTAATGTTGCAGCAGCTACACCAGGAGCTAATTCTTCCGAAGGAGTTATATATCGGTGAGTAGGCTGGTTTTCCTGGGGTGAGCGATGAGCAGTGGAAGTGGCTCCAACATTTGTTTGACTCACAGAATCCTAAGATGACCGGTAAAATAAACAAACCATGGTGATACTTGATACATGAGCTTCTCACCATATGACTGGTGATATATCTATCATAATGAATTTGCATGATATTTCGGCAAGTCCAGTGGGAATGCCGAATGGTGACCATATTGCAGCTACAAATTAAAAATTGATACGCACATAACTTGTTTTAATTATAAAATATGAATTTATTCAATAACGGGTTTAATTTTTTTCAAGCTGAGAAAAAAATAATCAAGACTTTAAATCGTCATCTGATCAATTTATTTTTAACGAAAAAAAAAGTTTTCAAAGTCTAGTTGAGATTATGTATAATCACTATGAAAAATGAGAGAATAGGAAAATTTCTGTATAAATTATTTTTTTTATTTTTACATAGTCCTACGACCACGACCACTATCATCACTATTATATATACTTATATATACATATGAAAATAGCCAAGACTGATGTCAGAGACTTGCATTGGATAAATGGGGCATTTAGTGGTAAGGGATGGAATAGAGATGAGTGGAAGAGTAATAACAATGAGATGGATTAGTGAAAGACTGAGGATAAAAATTATGTTTTTTTCGAAGAATTGGGGAGTTAGTTTATTGGGAATGGCAAAAGTGAAAAAATTATATATATCTATATATATATATATATATGATAAAATGACTATTATGTCTTTAAGCAAATAAATATTATATAAAATTAAAAAAAAAATTAATAATTATAAATAAATATTTAATTTTAATAGGTCACCAAATCTTAAAATTTTTGTTAATATAATTAATCAGCAATTAATTAACCATAATTAATAACTAATTACATGTTTAAAGATATTTTAAATAAATAATTAAAGATATTTTGTTAATATGTAACTAATTAAATACAATAAATAACTAATTAATGAAGAAATATAACTAATTAATTATTATAAATAAATATTTAACTTTAATTGTTATTTATTATTATTTTATTTAATTATTAATTATTATTAAAATTATCTACTTAATTATTATATTTAATTAAATTATTATTAATTTCTTTTAATTAATAATTATTTTTAAAATTATTTATTTATTTATTATTTAAATCAAATTGTTATTTTAATTATTAAATAAAGAGATAAATTATTCATTTCCCTCTAAGGAATGAGGGGGAAATAAACGATCCTCCAATTTTTATTTACGAGGATTCCTCACTGTCGACCCACTCTTCTCTCATTTTCATTTATGATCATCTAAATAAAAAATTTAAATTTACTCCATTCCCATTCTCAGCATGTCAACCAAACGCCCCCAAAGTAATTAAATCACTCTCCACACATGTGCCCTTACATACCTGTGTACTAGGTTTTCAAACTGCCTCCTTAGCAAAAATGTGTACTTTAGACACAGGAGTCAGATTGATTGTGAATGGGCGGGTAAATATTGCTGTTGGTCACCAAATTATACCCGATTATCAGTTTGAGTACCACATTTTGATTTGTATCAAAATGGTCTCCCAATCTTCATTTTATTTCAAAAAGATGCTGCCCAAAGATTTCTGGTGAGTTTATTCTGATGTGGATGCCGGCAATCCAACTTGGTTGCCCGCTTTCCACATCACCTGCGTAGTGGCATGTGCCACGTGGATCATAATGCCACATGTGCATTACTAAAGCCACTTCAACCCCTTTCTTCTTCATCTTCTTCTTCTTTCACCTTCTTCATCTCTTACATTCAAGAATCCCGAGAATCCAGAACGTGCTGAACTGCAAGTGCTCTATGAAGATGTGATCCCGGGTATGAAAGCAACCGATCTGAAGTTTGTATTCAAAGCTTGGTCTTTTATTAGGTTTCAGATATATGTATTCAAAGCTTGCTTTGCTTCAGTGGGAATTACGAGCACATCGTCACAAATCAAAGTTATGAAGATGGTTGAACATCATTCACATTGTTTTTGCATTTATTTTTGCTTACTGTGTCTATTTTTCTATAAAATTACTTCAATTTAGTTGATATCCCTTGAGCACAATTATTGATCTAATAATATCCTAAATGTTTGTGTGACATTTCTCTTTCAGTGAAAGTGTTGTGAAGTTGTTAAAGAGACATTAAAATTTATATTAATATCTTTATATAAACCTTGATAATTACTTAAATTTAAGAGCACAAAAAACAAACCTGCAGAAACTAATCTGTAAAGATATACATAATATGTTGGGGCTTTCTTCTCAAGGATCCTGATCTCCCAGTCTAAAGCCATAGGGCTTTCTTCCTCCCTATCTAACTTCCCTGATAGTTCAATGTGGTTTCTTTCCTTCCAGTACGCTCCTGTTTTTGAGAGATAGATCACTCACAGTTCAGCACCCTCCTCTCCTTAGTGTTTTCATGGACTTGCTTTGGATTCTCATGATTCTTGAATGTGAGAGATGAAAAGGAGATAGAAGAAGGATTTGGATTATCAAGATTCTCAGATTTGAGAGATGAAAAGGAAGAAGAAGAAGAAGAAGAAGAAGAAAGGGGCTGACATGGCTTTAGTAATGCATATGTGGCATTATGATCCACGTGGCACATGCCACTGGGCAAGTGATGTGAAAATCCAGCAACCACGTTGGATTTCCGGTGTCCACGTCAGAATAAACTCACCGGAAACTTTTGAGCAGCATCTTTTTGAAACGAAATGAAGATTGGGGAACCATTTTGATACAAATCAAAATGTGGTATCCAAACTGATAATTGAGTATAATTTGGTGACCAACAGTAATATTTACCCGATTGTGAATAGACCAAAAAAGATCATTGATTTATTATTATTATTATTATTATTATTATTATTATTATTATTATTGAATGCATGCCGCTGCATGCAGCAAAATCTCAAGTTTGAGAGGAGCTAGCAAGCATATTCAAGAAGAAGCTGGAAGGCATAGGATGCATCACATTATCACCACATGATCGATGTTTGCATGGCACAAGCTAGATATTTCTCGTTACCGACAGCAACAGTGAAAACTTACACACACGAGCTACATATGCAATACAAGGCCGTAGCAACTTATTATAACTCAACTCGCACATGCATGCATGAACAACATAGATATCACGATGGATGCATGCGCTTATTATATTGTTCACTGAGCTTCAGCATCACTTGTTGACGACCATGGAAATGCGTGCAGCCTTGGCTTCTGCAGTAGTTTCGTTAGCAGGCAAAGAACCAAAGATGGTGGCCTTACTTTGGATGAACATACCACGAGAGACGCCAACAGTGTTAGTGTTGGTTGCCCAAAGTGCACCACCATAGATGACGACATTGCGATCTTTCTGGAGGATGAGGACGTAGTTGCCTTGTCCCACGTTGGTGTTGCTTGCCCACACAGCATTGTTGTTATTGTCATAAATGACCAGGTTACCATCACTCTGCAGAGTGACGTAGCAGCTGCTGCCTCGGCCGTTAGTGCCGGAAGCCCAGATTGCGTTGCCATTATCATACTCGACCAGGTTGCAGTCAGACTGCATAATGAAAGTGTAGCTAGCATAGTATGTTGGGGATCTGTGAAACTTCAAGGAATTTGGCTGTAGATTCTTAGAGAAAAATGGGAAAACAGAGGAAGAGAGGAAGCAAGAAGGAGAAGAAGAAGGAA
This sequence comes from Dioscorea cayenensis subsp. rotundata, assembly GCF_009730915.1. Classification (NCBI taxonomy): domain Eukaryota; kingdom Viridiplantae; phylum Streptophyta; class Magnoliopsida; order Dioscoreales; family Dioscoreaceae; genus Dioscorea; species Dioscorea cayenensis. The sequence continues at coordinate 2,545,541 of NC_052471.1, read as the reverse complement.
GAGTGGAGAAGAAGATTGATTAGCTGGCTAGATGCCTTTCATTTCATTCCGGATTCCCTTTATAGGCGAATCATTACAAGACTGTAACAAATTCATAACAAATTTGTGAGCTGGCATTCTCTCGAACACCTTGTATGCCAGGACACGCTTTCATTCAATAACAGCCTCCTTACTCTACCTCTAACTCCAAATTTACAATCATCCAATACTCATGTAACCCATCATACCAATAATTTCATTTAGTGATATAATCATTGTATTTCACATGCTTCTTTCCTTGAGTCTGGCGAGTGCTTTTCCTGGTACCCATCCCACACCCGTTTGTCAATGCTGGGTCCTTGTTTCCCTTTGCAACAATTGCCCTTACCTCCGAATGATCCTTGTCCTCAAGGTTGAACTCAGGAAATGTATTCATGAAGGCGTCGGCGTTCTCCCATGTGGCATCCTCCACAGCTTGGTTATTCCATTGTATCAAGAGTTCCGGAATTACTTTGCCTTTCCTGATAACATTTCGCCGCTGGATAATTGTCTTAGGCTCCAACAATGGATGTTGATTCAAAAATTCGTCAGGCAATGGATTTAGCACTACTGAAGGATCTCCCACAAACTTCTTTAATTTTGAGACATGAAAAACATTATGTAGTTTGGCTGTATCTGGGAGTGCCAATCTATAGGCAACTGCACCCACCTTGTCCAGGACTTGGAAAGGCCCAAAGAAACGTCGAGACAATTTAAAGGAGGATCTTCGTGCCAAAGAGGATTGTCTATACGGCTGCAGTCTAAGCCAAACCCAATCACCAATATTAAACTAAATGTCTGTTCTCCTTGCATTTGCTTGATCCTTCATCCGCTGCTGGGCACGCAATAAGTTGGCACGCAGCGATGCAATCAGGTCAGTTCGATTGGTGAGGACGTCATCCACAGCAGCCACTGTAGAAGAACCTGCTAAATAATCAATCAATGATGGTGGTGTGCGACCGAATACTGCTTCAAAAGGAGACATGCCAATCGCCGAGTGCCATGCCATGTAGTAATGCCACTCCGCCCACGGCAAGAATCGAGCCCACTGATGAGGGTGATCGCTCGTGAAGCACCGGAGGTAATCCTCCAAGTATCTATTGAGTACCTCGGTTTGGCCATCCGTCTGCGGATGGTAAGCACTACTTGTGGCAAGCAAAGTACCGTGAAGGCGAAATAATTCCCGCCAGAATCCAGACATGAACACTGGGTCTCGATCAGATACAATCTGTGCAGGAATGCCATGTAATTTGATAACATCTCTAATCATAATTTCAGCTACTTGCAATGCTGTGAAGGAAGGACCCAACGCAGAGAAGTGTGCATGCTTGGACAGTCTATCAACAACCACCATAATGGTCCTCTTCCCAGCCGACGGTGGGAGACCCGTGATAAAATCCATTGAAATGGAATGCCAAATCTGTCCCGGTATCGGAAGAGGCTGTAGAAGTCCTTGTGGTGCCCGATTAAATGGTTTAGTGGCCCGACAAATAGTGCACTTGGATACAAAATTGTTCACTGATTCCCTCAACGCCGGCCAGAAGAAAACACTGGCGATCCTCGACAAGGTCCGTTGTATCCCTGCATGCCCTCCCGTAGGAGTGATGTGAAATTCAGCCAACAGGAGAGGTTGGAGTGCAGAGTCTGGTGGAATCCAAACCTTCCCCTTGAAGAACAGTATACCTTCTCGAATAAAGAAATCTCGGTGCTGTCCTGGATCACTGGCAACCTCCGACAGCATCTTTAATGCATCTTTATGAGAAGCATAGTCGGCACGGATAGCATCCCAGAGAATTGGTTGAGGTCTTGTCTCCGATAACAGGGCATGGCATGATACACTAGACACTCTTGACAAAGCATCAGCCGGGCCATTGAGTACTCCCGGTTTATATTCTATATCGAAGTCGTATCCAACCAATTTATAGAGCCATCGTTGCTGCTCTGGTGTTTGGATCGTCTGATGAAGCAGAGCACGGAGGCTCCGATGGTCCGTTTGAACAGTGAAACGCCGACCCAACAGGTACTGTCTCCATTTCTTAACTGCCTCCGTGATGGCAAACATTTCACGGGCATAAGTAGATGATGCTTGCATTCGGGAATTCAATTGTTTGCTAAAATAAGCAATTGGATGTCCCTTCTGTAACAGGATCGCTCCCACCCCTGTCCCTGATGCGTCAGTTTGAACAATAAAGGGAATGTTGAAGTCTGGCAATTGAAGAACTGGGGTATGCATCAACGCTTCCTGTAACCGTTTGAAAGCCTGTGTAGTTGATACTGTCCACACAAAAGCATCCTTCCGGAGCAATTCTGTTAAAGGAGCTGCAAGGGAGGAATAGTGGGAAACGAATTTCCTGTAATACCCGCACAACCCAAGGAATCCTCGCAGCGTCTTGACATTGTGAGGAATTGGCCAGTTCTGTATTGCTTGGATTTTGTCCGGGTCCACAGCCACTCCGTCGCCGGATATGATGTGGCCTAAGTAACCCAGAGTAGTGCATCCGAATTCACACTTGGAGAGCTTCGCGAACAACTGTCGATCCCGTAAATGAGTAAAGACCTCGCGAAGGTGTTGTAGATGTGATTCCCAATCAGGGCTGTAAACAAGGATATCGTCAAAGAAAATCAATACAAATTTTCTTAAGACTTGCCTGAATGTGGTGTTCATGAGTGATTGAAAGGTTGAAGGAGCATTTGATAGTCCGAACGGCATCACCAAGAATTTGAAGTGGCCGTCATGTGTCCGGAACGCAGTCTTCTCAATGTCGCTCGGATGGATACGGACCTGATGATACCCCGCACGGAGGTCCAGCTTGGAGAATATGCGAGCACCAGTGATCTCGTCCAAAAGCTCTTCCACTGTCGGGATGGGAAACCGATCTTTGACGGTCACTGCGTTTAAAGCCCTGTAATCAACACAGAAACGCCAAGTACCGTCTTTTTTCTTGACGAGCAACACTGGGGAAGAGAACGGACTCGTACTCGGCCGGATGATCCCGTCTGCGAGCATGTCCCCCACCAGCTTTTCGATCTCCGATTTTTGAAAATGAGGATACCGATAGGGTCGGACATTCACAGGTGCAACTCCGGGCAACAGTGGTATGCGGTGGTCTTGTGCTCTGACCGGCGGTAACCCCTTCGGAATTTGGAAGATATCCCCGAATTTATGAAGCAAAGAGGAGATGCCGTTGTGGAAGACGACAGGTGCGCTAGCACCAATTTTCGGGTTGGGGTCCGTATTAACGGGTTCCACCGTTAATTGGAAGTAATGGGCTGCATCGGCACCCGCTTTGCGAATTGAAGCTGGACGCGCCACGTCATATTGAATTGGGCTGAGTCCATTTAACCTGATGCGATTTCCCTGGTGTGTAAACTCCATCCACAATTTGTCATAGTCGAATAGAATCGGGCCCAATTGCCTCATCCACTGGACGCCCAACACGACATCTGCACCGTAGATCGGTAACAATATCAGATCGACGGTGAATGATGCGTCACCCATGAGGAGCTTCACCTCTGAACATTCGCCACCACACGAGAGCGCATCGCCGTTGCCGACAGTGACGCGCATATGGGCGGACGGTTGCACGGTCAAATTCAAGTGGGTGGCCAGACGGGATTGAATAAAATTATTCGTCGAGCCCCCATCCACGAGCACGATGACATCACGGCCATTGATGGATCCCGCGAGCTTCAATGTAGACGGGACGAGTTTCCCCATCAGTGCGTGAAATGAAATACAAGGGAGATCTGTGCTCAATTGTAGGTTGGGGTCACTGTCTTCCGCAACTGGCACGACGACCGGTGGGGGATCCTCTTCCGGTGAGTGTGTGCCCTCTCCCAAGTCATCCTGCTCGATCATCAAGCAAAGGAAAAGAGCGGGATTGCATTTATGACCTGGAGTGAATTTGGAATCGCAGTTGAAGCATAGGCCCTTCTCTCTCCTGGCAGCCATCTCCGTCGGCGTTAGACGTTTGATCGGCAACGTAGCAGACCGGTGAACAGTAGGTGGATGAACCGGTGCTGACGGCCGGGGAAACAGCGGACGACTTATAGCCGATCGCGCCGCGGAGAATTTGTCCTCCACAAGCTTTGCCATGCCAACCGCATCATGGAGATTGGTTGGTTTGAGGATATAGAGCTCGCGCTGGATATCTTCTCTAAGGCCGGATAGGAAGCAATTGAGTAGGCTTCTCTGACTCAGATCTGTAACCCGAGTGGAGAGACTCTCAAATTCCTCAAGGAATGCCGTGACAGAGGATTTCTGCTTGAGCTTAAACAGAGAAGCTTCATGGTTCACAAAAGAAGACGGCCCAAAACGCAATTCCAGCTTCCTGACGAAATCGTCCCAGTGAGACAGTTGGTCAGTTGAGTAAAGCCACTGGAACCACTGCCTTGCCGGTCCGATCATATAGAAGGCCGCCATGGCAAGACGTTGATCTGAGGGAATCTGATGGAAAAAGAAGTAGTGGTTAATTTGAAATAACCATCCTGGGACATCCTCGCCGGCGAACATCGGAACCTCGACCTTAGGTGGACGGGGTGGGGACCCCGATGGATTGGAATGGAGGGATGGAGGTAGCAAGGGTGATGATGAAGAAAGTGGAGTACGAGGATTGGATGGGGGTAGTGGTAGTAATGGTGGTTGGCCTGATGAGAAAGGTGATGCCGAAGTAGAGGATGCCTTGTCGAGATGTTGAAGCTTCACCATCATCTCTGTCATAACTGTCTGTTGGGCAGCAAGAGAGTTTCGGAGGATGTCAAAAGAGTCAGAGTGCGATTTCCGTAAGAGATCGAACGATTCAGAATGTTGTTGAACTGTAGAACAAAGTGAATCGATCTTGGAGAAGACGGAGTCGTGACGAGCGAGTTGGTCCGCCATGGAGGATAGTTGCTCATCGACGGCGCGTGCTCGCGTCATCATTCCGTCCGTCATTGATCAATGAAAGCACCAAATTGTTGGGGATCTGTGAAACTTCAAGGAATTTGGCTGTAGATTCTTAGAGAAAAATGGGAAAACAGAGGAAGAGAGGAAGCAAGAAGGAGAAGAAGAAGGAAGAGTGGAGAAGAAGATTGATTAGCTGGCTAGATGCCTTTCATTTCATTCCGGATTCCCTTTATAGGCGAATCATTACAAGACTGTAACAAATTCATAACAAATTTGTGAGCTGGCATTCTCTCGAACACCTTGTATGCCAGGACACGCTTTTATTCAATAACAGCCTCCTTACTCTACCTCTAACTCCAAATTTACAATCATCCAATACTCATGTAACCCATCATACCAATAATTTCATTTAGTGATATAATCATTGTATTTCACATGCTTCTTTCCTTGAGTCTGGCGAGTGCTTTTCCTGGTACCCATCCCACACCCGTTTGTCAATGCTGGGTCCTTGTTTCCCTTTGCAACATAGTACAAGGCTTGGCCGGACCTGAGGGATTCCCCAGAGTAAAGTATGAAATCGGCCATGCAGCAAAGAGGAGAAGCAATAAGTAGCAGGGCCACAGAAAGGGAAACAAACGCTCTTGTGCTAGCCATATTTTACTGTAGTAAACTGAGGACACTAGCTCAACTAATGCAGCTGGAATGAATGGCTTGCTCTTTCCTTTGGTCTCTATTTATAGATAGGTGCGCACGTAGTTTTTACTTTCAAGTGTTTCACTGCCATTTAAATCACTTACACTTTTTACTATGATTCCAATAATTAAGCGTGGTGGTTGGTAGCCTTATTTAGCCCAACCATGGATCCCTGTTTTTTAGAAAAGATTTTTTATTTTTTTATTTTTTTTTTATTTTTTATTTTATTTTTATTTTATTTGTTTTTATCAAACCACTTTAGAAAAGATTTAATTGTTAAGAATATATATAAGATATAAGAAGTGGACAACTTGCTTAATTAACAATGGCATGGAATAAATTAATGACAATTTTAACAGGCTTTGTCCATCCCTATCTTTCAATGGCAGGCACTAGGCAGGCAATATTTTCATACTTGATGACAAGGCACAATAATTAGTACAATAAAATATAATTATGTATATATATATATAGGCAACCCTTTCATTCCATCACATTCAAATTTGATGGAATACTATGGAAAGGATCGACAACTGTACATCTTCATATGAGTGGATAAAATCTTGTTTATGGTTTTTCACTCATAAACAGATGAAAATTTAATTTGATATAAACGGGTGAATAATTATTTTAGATTATTTATGAATAGGTTAAATTTATTTTCAAGAAGGATTTTGCACAAGTGATTAAAGATTTTGAACAAATAATTAATGTATACTTTTGATAGATTCATATCCAATATATATAATACAAACATCTACCAATCATATAGTTTAAAAAAAAAAGAAGTTCCTTGTGGAAGAACCAAGCACTTCAATAACAGCTGTTAGTATTAGATTTTATCTATGGGTGTTACTTAATTTGGCACACAATAAATGTAAACTACTTGCTAATATTAAGTTTAAACATGGTTTACATTGGTCTTGTGAATGAATTAATAACTTGTAATATATCTTATAAATAAATTCCTACAAAAATCAACAAACACAATCGAACCATGCCTTAGTGTTCAGTGACACTTGAGTTTCTCTTGAAATTATACAATGCGTAATACTGTATTTAAACAGCCCTATTTAGTTGTTATTTTTTCTGAACAGCTGGCTTGTTGGCCTTGCTATTCTCTTATAATATTATTTTTTATTATTTCATTATTCTAATAAATAAGAGGTTTTCATTAAAAAAACATTAAAAAAAAGGGTTAGTTTGGTGAAAAAATTAAGTGGGTGGTTGAGTGGTTGCTTGACTGGTATATATTTATGGTAGTGTCTCCCATGTGATGCATATTTATAATGTATGATGTGATTATATAATATGATATATAGCAAATATTATATAATTTATTTTCTAAAATAAAAATTAAGCTGTAAATGAAGTGCTACTTTTAAACTAAATTTTAGTTGGATTATTTTGAATTAAATTCAGCAGAACTTTAAGTTTCAAAATTAGAATTGAGCCTAGCTCAAATAAAACTTTTTTGCTAATTTTTATTTTGAGCTATTTAATTTTGACCTAGCTCAAATCAATCCCAACCCAATCAAACTTGGTTATTAAATTACAACCATACATATTAATTTATATATTATAAGGTATATTGCAAATTATTTCTCAGGAACAACACAACCTATAATAATTTAAACTTGATTAGTAGCAATATAGTTTATGTTTAGTCTGTATGCTAAGTGAAATAACAACAATAGATGAATATATGATCATGAGATCTAATCCTTGGAGTTGCTGTTAAAGGGTTTGGTTCTTCCACAAGACAAGCAATTAATTACGCCTGTTAATTAAAGCACACGATTGATAGAATTTAATATGATATATATTGTGTATGAATACATTGGGAAGACACATTTATTTGTCCATAATCTCTCAATCAAGTGTGAAAATCATATTTTTTTTATAAAAAAACAAATAGAAAGACAAGGCCATCCACTTGTCAAAGAATATTAATTAATAAATTAACGAAGGAGAAAGATTGGGGCCGTTCGGCAACGTTGCCCCATGCTCATGCAATATAATTTAACACAAATAATTAGTATTATCAAACTATTATTTCATCACTATGTATCACATGCTGAGAGAGTCATGGCTAACCCTAGCTCCCATTTATATAATAAGCTAGCTCACACACTCTACATTAAAGGACTCATGATGGCTAGTCCTTTCAATTCTTTAAAATACAGTAATGATGTTCATATACATAATATTAGATATAAATAATAAGCTAGCTCACACACTCTACAGTAATGATATAAGTACAGTAATTACTTGTAGTTGATCGATGTATAGTTTATATATGTATATATATATATATCCAAAATCCTGCATGATTCCATCACATGTTTGAATCCCTTCTTAATTAAAATTAACCAAATTGATGGATAAGGCCATTGCCACGACTCCATCGGGCACTTTGCCATAAAATAAAGCAGAAGACAGAGAGAAGTGGTGAGTAACGCTGTCCCCACACTTGTGCAATATATTTAATACAAAATACCAAGGTTTTCAAAATGGGATCCGATTAACTAGTCAAACCAGGTTCAACTAGAACCGATCTGATTCACCCTAGAAATCTAGAGTTTGAAAAAAGCGGAATTGAACAGGTGACTCGGCCGGTTAGACTGGTGAACTAACTAGATCATCAACCTAGGGTTGCAATTTTTCTTTAAAAAAATCTAATTTTATAATAATTGATTAATAGTAATAATAATATCAAAAATATGACGGTCTAAAATATAAAGTCAAAATTTATAAACTTTAGGGTGAGTACACAGTGGATTTTAGATTTTTTATATTTTGATTTGTAGAATTTTGAACAATTTCATGTTTATGTTATTCAGTGTAGCACAATTGCTTAAAAGTTTTAAAAACCAGGTTTTTATTTTTTTTACTTTTTGATATTTAAATTTTTTTTAATCATTTATAATTAAAAATATAATTTATTTTTTTAATAAAATTATTGATCCCGGTTTAACTCAAGTTTAAACCCCTCAACTCTTGACTTTTGATTTTTTCTGATTCAAAGCCCAGTCATTCTAAAAATCTTTTAGAATATTTGTGCTATCAAATTCATGATATTGCTTAGTATATGCCCGTATTGCTTCTCATGTAATCACTTTTATCTTATATGAAAGACTTAATTAATTAAGTTCCGTCCTCCCATGTGTTAATTAAGCTCATTGTCACACCCACAAAAGATCCGGACGTAAAGGATTTGTTATATATTGCAGTTTTTTAAGAACATAATTGAAGTCGTATAGGATTAGTTTACTTTTAGTGAAAAAAAAAGCTTCTATCATGTTCATCAAAATAAAATATAAATTTATTACATAACTAAACAAATCTAAAAAAAAAATTTAAATATTTTTAAAAAATAAATAAATCAATGATATATTAAAAATAAGAAACAGTATAAACAGAATTAGTCAAAAGCGCATAAGTGTCTGGGAATATCTATTATAATGTATCTTTTATGTATGTGAAAACTCATCAGGATTTCATTGATTCTTACTGCCTTCCCCTGCCACTTGTTGGTATAAGTTTCATTTAAAAGGGCTGATGATTTGCTAGCAATAGCATTAGAGCTATATGATAGATAGATGATGACTTATTTTAGTTATTTGTGTTGTTTTTATCCAGTCTATACTGCATGACACTGCTAGTCGTACTATAGCCTTGTGATGTGAGTTTCTCATAATATATTCATATATTCATATGTATATATGTACATATTTTTTAGATTGGTGCGTAGTCAACTAGCTAGTGACTCTCCCATGTGACACGGAGTGATAAGATAAATAAATATAAATGCTACCGATTTGAATTTGATGTCATATCACGTGAGCACTGATGAGCAAGGGACAACCTTGCCGGCTGTCACGCCCTTCCAGATAGCACCAACAATCACCGCGCGGCGCTCGTCACACCACCAAGGCGCCGAGCCAGCCTCCCGAGACCTGGAACCAAAGACAGTCCAAGAACTAGCAAGCAACCATGCCCTATCAATCAAACAAGGCTAGTAAACATGCAAGCACAAGCATAGACATCATGAGAGGTCCAGGATAGATCATCCCCACATCACACTAAGGTTACCCGAAGAAAACCACACAAGACAAGGAGCTTGAGAGAAAAACATAAACTCTCAATATAAAGGATCCGAGATACACCACAAGCCAACAACACACAGCCAAGACCTTCTCTCCACCAAGAAAGGAAGGTGAACAAAGCCCCAAAGAACAAGCTTCTCTCCAAAGGAAGCTCAGCCCTTCACTTAGTCTCTAGCTGCCCATATGAGAGGGAGGAGGCGGGCTATTTATAGCCAAATACCCTCCAAGGAGAAGGGAACCGACCCTTCAAACTTGTGGCCAAGAATCATTCAGCCGTCTCGTCACAACTAACACACTGCTACAGTGCTACAGTGTCCCAGACTCAGCCGGCCACCATCAGGATCGTGCTGCAGTGTCGCCCATCGCCACTGTTCACCTGATCGGTAACGGTCTCGGATCACCCGGCCGACGCGCCCCATGCTCCCGGCAGCGCGCGCCTATCGGACCGTGGGTGCCGATACACTTCGGTAGTCTGTTAATTCTCGGCCATTCCTCTCGGTAAAGACCCTCGGTAACGCGCCCATGCGCCTTGTGTCATGTTGGCTCATGGCTGGCTAAGAGCTCCCGCTCCGCCTGCCCTATCTGCTGATCGACCGTACTGCCGATGCTAACACGGATCTGGCTCCTTTTGGCCCATACTTAGCCAAATATCACCCATCCCGGTTCCTCGGTCATGATCCCATCACCACGCGCATCACGCCCCGCACGTTGCCTAGCGAGCTCTCGGTATTGCGCGGCACCGCGCCCGCACACCCCTCGCTCGGCACTCCCAGTTGGGATCCCCGATCATGTGCGGGCGCTGCCCACACATAGGCCACCGGACGACTAGTGCTTCATTTGGACTCGGATTTTGACCTATCTTGGCTTCATCGGTCATCCTCCTCGGCATGGAACCGTCCACCGCCGAGCGCATAAGGTGAAACCCTTACACCGGCTCCTCGTCCTTTTCTTTTCTTTTCTATTAAAAATTTGGATTAATTTTTAGTTTTTTATTATAATTTCATAATCCAAATATATATCACTAACAATCAAATATATAATATTAAGTGATATATATTTTTTTGAATTGATATATACTATGCTTAATTGCTACTAATATTGTATATTTAGATGATAAAATTATAATAAAAATTAATAGTAGTACATCAAATTATAATTTTAAAAAAATTAAATAATTAAAATAAAAATACATGCAAAAACAAAAGACTATTAAAATTATTTACCCCAAAAATTTGAAGAATAAGCTATATTGTTGATCTCCGGAGTAAGTGGGTGTTTATTAATTGGCAGAGTAGTCCAGTAGTCATGGCTCTCCCATGTGACCAGTGGCGGACCGGCGGAGGGGTCGGGGGCGGGGCGGCCGCCTCGCCGGCGAGGGGTCTATTGACCCCGCTGCTCCTTCCCTAAGTTCCCTCCCGACGGCCTACCTCGCCCCCCCTTCCCTCCCGACCCCCTCGTCTACCACCCTTCCGCCCTCCCTCCCGTTGTCCGCTCTCCCTTTCCGCTCTACTCTTTTCAATTTTTTTAAATTTATTTTTTTAATTTTTTTAATTTTTTTATCTTTTTTTATACTTTTTATCCTTTTTATATTTTTCATTATTCTACATTATTTTTATTTTTTTTTCTGTTGATTTATTTATTTATTTATTTCTCATTTATTTAATTTTTTTTTGAGTTTGCTATATTTAAAAATTTTGAGAAAATTTGTAATCAATAAGATCTTAAATGTAAATAATTTATAAAAAAATTAAAAATTTTAAACAATTATTTAAATGAATTCGGATAAAAATATTAAATTATATAGGTCTTATAAATGAGAATTTTTTAATTTAAAATATTATTTATATTTTTACGATTATAAATTAGAACATCATCAATTCAATGGTAAGGCGAATGAAGTAATTACTTTAGGACTTTTAGTTTTTTTAAAACCTCATCTTTAGATTTTTTTTTAATAATAATTTTGAAAACTCAAATTTTGAAAGACTACCAATAATTATCATAATACAAAAAAAATTTAATTTAATATTTAATCAATGTAATTTAATCTTACTTAATTTTTAAATTTTAAAATAATATGGTAAAATATTAAATTTTTTATTTTAATACTTAATTAGTCGTATCTTCTCTAACTAACTTTTTAAAATTTTATTATGATCCTCTGTAATGGCTTTTTTCATGCATTTGTTTCTCCAAAATTAATATAACATTTATTTCTTTTAATTATAAATAAGAGCTTTGTAGTTTTTATATTGTTACAATTTTCTTATTAGATTTGTACTTTGTTGAGTTTTATTCACAAATTTTAAATATATCCTTTTATCATGAGTTTAGCAATATGTGAAAAGATAAACAAATATATGTATTTATTAAAATAAAATTAATTTTTATTAAATAAATAATAAGATTTATTCTAGAACTCCGTATAGACCTCTAGTTATCTTAAGCTGAGTCAAAATCATAAAGAAATCTAAACTATGATAGAAATATTTATTTTGATATATTAATTAATGTTTATTATTTCTCTTTAATCTTACTTTTTTTTTATAAAAAAAATTTAAATGTATTTTATAATTTAAAACTTTTAATTTAAATTATTTATTAATTAATTATTTTAAAATTTGTAATTCGTCCCTTTTTATATAATTTCTGGCTCCGCCGCTGCATGTGACACACGTTCTTTAATGAGAAATTAAAGCGGACAGCATGTGAATTAAGTTTGATAGTAGTACTAGTCATTAATTTATGGAGAATTATTGCCAATTCTAGTTCTTCACATAAATAAAACATATTTTATACCAAATGTGGCCACCTTTGATTGGTCCTTTGATTGGTCCTATCCAACTGCTTTTGTCCTTCTCTATAAAATATTTTATACTAGATGTGGAAACTGGTGAATGGCCTTATCCATCCCTTGCCATTTTTAAATAGAACTATTGATTTTCGCATGTGATGAACAACGGACAAATAATGCACCCTCTATCATGATAATATAAACATCTATATATATCTATTCTACCAGGGTACCATAGTGACGTGAATTGACTCCCTGCAGTACAGCGGCAATTCCAAGGATTAGAAAGTATTTATGTTTATTTGTCATGGTTATAAAGATGCAAATGTACGTAGTTTAAATTGACAAAAAGTAGAATTTATTAGTACTAATCATTAATCTAAAAACTAACATACTTAAAATTATGTGCTGTGAAATCAAAATGAAAAAAAAAAATAAAAATCAATATCACTAAAATGAATACAACTAAACAAGCAAGAGAAATTGGATGTTCAGGGATAAACTCAATAGGGTTTTGCAAATCCAGAACAAAAGTTGTAAATAAACAATCATATTTAAACTGTGAGAAATCTTAAATTACATAATCCCCTTCTCAAATGAATAGTAAGGGATCTTAATGTCAGCAGTAATTGAAGCAAAAGAGAATTTGGAGTTGAAGTGATGAAGAAAAGCAGATTAAAGTCTCTGAATTGTCCTGGTGTCAATAGTATCAATTGGAAGGGTGTTTGTGTCTTTTCAGGTGTTCAAATATCAGTTAAGTTTGTTAGGAGATGGCTGGAAGCTAACCAAGGGCTGAGATTCATTTGATCCGAGATGAAGTTTAAGTTCGAGGCGGATGAGCGGTGAGAAGCTTAAGCGGTTGGTTTGAGTCCGGTGGAGACACGTGCTATAGTGACTCAGCCCCGATTTCCTTTTGGGTACCCAAGTATTGTAAAGTATATAAGGTTATGTGTTTTAATGAGTTCATGTAATGTTTTTTTCCGAAATTTCCCGTTCTTGAGTGTGTTCGAGTGAATTTTCTCGTGAATCGAGAGAGTTTTGACCAAAACTTTGTATTAGACTTTTGTTGCTCATGTTTTTTTGGTTTTTTTCATGTATTGAATTTCGAGGAATCGGAGTTGTATACAAACCGGTATCTCTATTTTTAGTGAAGCGATTCAAGATTGCTTTTTTCCGTTGATTTCATCTTGTATGAATTTTCCGAACAAAGAAGTTGTTTTTTTGTGTTTGGTTTTGTATAAGAAAGTTGTTCCTCCGGGTCTTAACTCTCTGTGTACTAATTATCAGTGGTATCAGAGCTGCGAGGTTAGAGTTGTTGGTGTTTGTTTGCTGGTGTGTTGAGAGTAGGGGTGGACATGGGCCGGGCTGGGTCGGGTCTGGGCTGGGCTAGACTCAAAAATACAACCCATATATTCGGGCTGGGCTGGGCCGGGCCATGTTCGGGCCAAATTGTTTTGATCCAAACCCGACCCATTTGATTGTCATTAGGCCCAGGCCCAGCCCAACCCGACCCAAAAAATAAATAATTTTTTTTATGAAATAATTGAAATAACTAAATAAAACTACTACTACAACCCCTAAAATTTTTTCAAACATTTAAAAAAAATACAACACAAGTATTATAAATGTTTACTCTTTTCAAGCCTATTACTATTATATATATAATTATATATATTATAAATAATATATGATATATATATATATATATTATTTATTTATTCGGGTCGGGCCGGGTCGGGTCGGGTCAAAATTCATCTGACCCAAACCCAGCCAGAAATTCAATCGGACCAAAACATTTGAGCCCAACCCAGTTTTTTGGGCCAACTTTCTAAACCTAGGCCCTGTATTTTTTGGGCCGGGTTCGGGCCAGCCCATGGGTCGCCCGGCCCATGTCCACCCCTAGTTGAGAGGTGGTATTTCAGTTGTGAGGTTTGATCTAGAGAAGTCTTTTGGAGTGATTGTTGAGGGTTTGTGGTGATTTTTTTTTCTGGTAAGTGTTGTGAGAGTTAGTTTTTTGAAAGTGTGCGAAGTGATAGTGTTAATAGTGTGAAAGTGGTGTCAAAGAAAATAGAAATGGCATCTAGTTCTTCATCTACACCAACACTAGAGATTTCTCATGCTCTACTGTCAATTTTCAAAGGAGAAGACTATGAACACTGGAGTTTCAGGATGAAAACTTTTTTCAGGTCCCAAAGGCTATGGAAAATAATTGAAAAAGGGTTTAGTGAAGAGAAGCCTACAGAAAAAGAAATTGAAGAAGATGCAAAGGCCTTTTTTCTATTGCAGCAGGCTGTTGATGAGTCTATAATTCACGAGTTGGTGAGGTTTTCGAGACTGACAAAAAGAAGCTTGGGAACATCTCAAAAAAATGAAAAATCAAGGCTCCTTGAGGATGGTTTCGTTAGGCAATGCAGACCTTGAGGCGGAAGTTTGATTTACTACAAATGAAAGAAGAAGAAACAATTCAAAGCAATATGTTACCGGGGTGCTTCTGTGAGTGAATCGGATCGAGGTATGGGCACGAGATGAAGGAAATTGAAGTTGTTATGAAGGTGATGAGAAGTCTCTCCTCGAGGGTTTGTTCATGCAGTGACATCAATTGAAGAAGCAAGGGATTTAAAGACAATAACTTTAGATGAACTTAGCGAGTGCTTTGCGAGCACATGAGGCCGTGTACAATCAATTTTCGAGAGAAATGTAGATAAATCCTTTGTGGTTCAAGGGGAGGCAAGAGGTGGAAGGTCTATGCAGAGAGGTAGAAGTAGAAGTTTCAATTTCGGAGGAAGGGCGGGTTTGATGGAAATTGTAGAGGTGGAGGTGTCTCGGATGAAAGTCAAGTCGGACAAAGGCGAGTGTTCGATATTAATACATGGCAAAGAGGCAGAGGAAGTACAAGACCATTTGGAAGGTTCTCAAGGGGACAAAGACAATTTGGTGGACAGAGGTTCAATAGAGGAGGATTGCAAAATATCTAATGCTTCAATTGCAAGAGATATGGGCACACTCAAGCACACTGTTGGTCTTTAAACAGAAACTTTGAGAAAGGTTCAAGCTCTAATTCTCAGGATGATGCTAGTGACTATGGGAGCTTATTTTTGGTACATGGTGGTGATGATAAGGTTCTCTCTTCTCTTTGGTTATTGGATAGTGGCTGTTCAAATCACATGACTGGGAATAAGAATTTATTCTATAGTCTTGATGAGTCAGTAAAGCATGTGGTGAAGCTTGGCAATGATAGAGATGTTGAGGTGCAAGGAAAAGGTTCAGTTCTAGTCTTGATGCAAGGAGGTATTAAAAAACTCATACATAATGTGAAGTATGTTCCTCGCCTAGCTCATAACTTGTTAAGCATTGGTCGATTGACAACTGCGTGGCTATGAGATTGTATTCAACGAGCATTGGTGCAGAATTTTAAACAGTTCAGGTGAATAAGTTTTGTTACTTCATAGAAACAGGAATAATTTATATCCTGTGGAATTCTCTTCGATTGTGAACAGTGTGAATTTGGTTAGCAAAAAGGAGAATGATTCTCCGCTATGGCATCGGAGATATGGGCATTTGAATTTTTCAGGGTGCAGGGTTCTTTCTCGAGCAAGAATTGGTGATGGGTCTACCTCAAATACAAGTTATTAAGAACCGTGAAGATTGTGTATATGGGAAGCTTACAAGGTTGCCTTTTTAATTCAGGAAAAATCATGGAGAGCTAGGAGGAAATTGCATTTGGTACATACAGATGTATGTGGACCAATGCAGATCGAAAGCAATAAATGGAGGCGAGATATTTTCTTTTTGTTTATTGATGACTTCACAAGAATGTCTCTGGGTTTACATTTTAAAAATTCAAAACATGAGGTGTTCAGTTGTTTTCAAAAAAATTCATGACTTATGTGGAGAGACAATCTGGATGCAAGTTGAAAAATTCTCGGATCCGGCAGGAGGTGGAGAATTTATGTCCGGTGAATTTCAAGCTTTTTGTGCTCGTAGAAGGGGTTAAACATGAATTAATGACTCCTTACTCACCTCAGCGAGAATGGAATTGCAGTAAAAGAAAGAAGCAGAACTTTAGTAGAAAAAACCAGGAGCATGCTTAAGGCTAGTGGTTTGGAAAAAAATTTCTGGGCAGATGCAGTGTGTACAGCAGCATATATTTCTAATATATCACCCACATTTGCAGTTCCTGGGATGACACCTCATGAGGCTTGGTTTGGCAGTAAACCTAAGGTGTCTCATCTAAAGGTATTTGGTTGTATTGCTTTTGTTCACAAATCTATCCAGCATGTTCAAAAATTAGATGATAGAGCTGTCAAAGGTATCTTTGTTGGGTATTGTTCTGATGCCAAAGCCTACAAGATTTATGATCCTAATTCTGGGAAGATTTTGATCAGCAGAGATGTGAAGTTCTTTGAGTCTGAATTCTGGCAGTTGTTTGAAAATGGGAATTCTTCTTCTGATGGTGTTGTATCTCATGAAAAGAGAGTAGTTTCTGTTGCAGGGAATTTTAAAGATATAGAAGGAAATGGTATAGAATCAACATCATCTAATGGAAGTGATAATGAGAGATCTCAAAGGGCTGGTGATCAAATGTCTGGTTCTAGTGTAGATGATTCTCCTTCACCAAAGGTGAGAACTCTGAGAGAATTATATGAGAGCTATTCTTATGCTCTTAATGTATCTGATCCAAGTAGTTTTGAGGAAGCTGAAAAACATGAGCATTGGAGGAATGCTATGGCAGATGAAATTCACTCTATTCAGAAAAATGATACTTGGAAATTATGTGACTTACCAGAGGGAAAGAAAGAAATTGGAGTCAAATGGATATATAAAACAAAATTGAAGCCAAATGGAGACATTGAGAGGTACAAGGCCGAGGCTTGTAGCTAAAGGTTTCTCTCAAGAGTATGGGGTTGATTATGAAGAGGTATTTGCTCACGTGGCGGAATGGACACGAGTGAGAATTATTTTTTTGCTTTAGGTGCTCAAAGAAATTGGCCTATCTATCGACTAGATATTAAATCGAGCTTTTACAGATGGCGAAATTGAAGAAGAAGTATATGTTTCACAACCTAAAGGGTTTGAAGTTCAAGGAAAAGAAGGCCAGGTGTACAGGTTATTTAAGGCTCTGTATGGGCTAAAACAAGCTCCAAGAGCTTGGTATGCAAAAGCTTGATGCATGGTTCATATCTCGGGGGTTTTGTAAAAAGTCTTCTCGAGCATACTTTGTACAAAAAATTGGGAGATCAAGCTGAGGTGTTATTAGTTTGTGTTTATGTGGATGACTTGCTATGTTTGAGTTCATCAACGTAAATGGTGGAAAGAATTTAAATCAGCTATGAAGAAGGAGTTTGAAATGACGGATATTGGATTGGTGAAATATTTTTGGGTTTGGAGGTGTTTCAAAAATGAGAATTTTGTGCATGTATCTCGGAAGAAATATGCCGAGATTTGTTGAAAGCAATTTAATATGCTAGGATGTAGAGCGTTGAGGTGTTCCTATGCATCAATGTACAAAGTTGCGGTTAAATGATGAAGGTGAGAGTACTAATGCAACTTATTACGAAGCCTAGTTGGTAAACTATTGTATTTAACACACACTAGGCCTGATCTTGTATTTGCTGTGAATTTGTTATCAAGACATATGACTCATCCCACCAAAAATTCATTTAGCGTGACAAAGCATGTACTAAGGTATGTTTCAGGCACTTATGATTTTGGAATTCAATACAATAGATATGTCCCATGTGTGCTTGAAGGATATTCTGATAGTGATTGGAGTGGAGATAATGAAGACAGGGAAAAAGCACAAGCTGGTTTTATATTTAATGTTGGATCCGGTCGTCGTGTGTTGGGCATCAAAAAAAGCAGAAATTGTAGCCCTATCATCCACTGAAGCTGAGTATGTGGCCTTAAGTGCAGCATGTTGTCATGGGTTGTGGATGGAAAAGATTTTGAAGGATTGTGATGTAAATTGTGAAGCAACAATTCAAATGTGGTGTGACAACAAATCATGTATTGCAATTGCAAAGAATCCTGCTCTTCATGGTAGAACAAAAATACATGGATGTCAAATTCCATCATATCAGAGAATTGGTAGCAAAAAAAGAAGCTTGAGTTGAATTATTGCAACACAAATGTTCAAGTTGCGAGATATATTCACAAAGTGTTTGAATGTTCAGAAGCATGTGCAGTTCAGAGGAGAAATGGGTGTGTGTCAGCTTCAATTAAGGGAAGGTTTTGTCGTGATAATTTAAGCAAAAGAGAATTTGGAGTTGAAGTGATGAAGAAAAAGCGATTGAAGTCTACGAATTGTCACGGTGTCAATAGTTTCAATTGGAAGGGTGTTTGTGTCTTTTCGGTGTTCAAATATCGGTTAAGTTTGTTAGGAGATGGGTCGGAAGGTAACCAAGGGTGAGATTCATTTGATCCGAGATGAAGTTTAAGTTCGAGGCGGATGAGCGGTGAGAAGCTTAAGCGGTTGGTTTGAGTCTAGTGGAGACACGTGCTATAGTGACTCGGTACGATTTCCTTTTGGGTACCCAAGTATTGTAAAGTATATAAGGTTATGTGTTTTAATGAGTTCATGTAATGTTTTTCTGAAATTTCCTGTTCTTGAGTGTGTTCGGGTGAATTTTCCTGTGAATCGAGAGAGTTTTTGACCAAAACTTTGTATTAGACTTTTGTTGCTCATGTTTTTGGTTTTTCATGTATTGAATTTCTGAGGAATCGAGTTGTATACAAAGCGGTATCTCTATTTTAGTGAAGCGAGTTCAGTATTTACTTTTTTACGGTTGATTTCATCTTGTATGAATTTTCCAGAACAAAGAAGTTGTTTTTTGTGTTTGGTTTGTATAAGAAAGTTGTTCCTCTGGGTCTTAACTCTCTGTGTACTAATTATCACTTAATTAGTTAATGGAAGCTTAACAGTAATAGGCAACTATTCAAAAAGTAAATGATCATTCTCTCATCACCAGTAATCTTATAAGGAGTAAAAATGATATCTCTCTCTAGATAATATGAAATTACTTTTTAATTCACTTAGAGTCCGTTTGATACTCAAAAAAATGAGAGACATGACAGCACAAACTCTCTTGTCTTTTGTTTGATTTGCAA
Organism: Dioscorea cayenensis subsp. rotundata; assembly: GCF_009730915.1. Taxonomy (NCBI): domain Eukaryota; kingdom Viridiplantae; phylum Streptophyta; class Magnoliopsida; order Dioscoreales; family Dioscoreaceae; genus Dioscorea; species Dioscorea cayenensis. Next base: position 2,525,935 of record NC_052471.1, on the reverse strand, counting down.
ATATGTTTAGGGGACAGCACAAAAACGTGTTTGAGTACAACACAAGTTGGAAAAAAAATTGTCCCACCAAACCACGGTATAAGTTTTAAGTTATGGGACAACACAACAAAAGTCAATTTTACCCCACTTTAAATCCAAAAACTACAATAATTAACTAAAAACGCATCCCATCCAAAAATTTATAGTTGTCATTCAACGTTCTACCCGATCTAATCCACGGCCGTGAACCTCCTTCCCCGACCTTCCCCTCCGCCGCGGTACTTTCCTTTTCAAATCTCTCTCCTCTTCTCTTGCCTTTCCTCTTTTTATTTTCTATTCTCTTTGAGAATTCTAGGGTTTGCGGGCATCTTTCAAGATCTACCAGTATTCTTCTATGCCAATTTTTTAAATTTATTTATTAAATAAAAAATGATTATTATGTTAAGATTCCTATCTAATTATAATAAACTTATTTAATCTTGTGAATTATAGTTAAAAATATCAAGATAATTAGTTTTTTTATTAATAAATGTCAACAAAATTTGTAATATATTTTTCATAAATAATTATTAGTTAATATATTTAAAATTTTAAAAATATATTTGCGCCAAGTAATTTAAAATTTTTTTTGTTAATTTTCTTATTCCACAATACTATAGGAATATATAAAGGGTATTATAGTAATTTTATATTTAATTGTGTTATATTAATTTGTGTTGTCCTTTGAATATCAAATATGGCACAAAACAAATACTTGTGCTGTACTACAAGCACTTGTGATGTGTTGTACTCTTGTGTTGTACATTTGTGCAAATCAAACGGACCCTTCGGGTGTGTTTAGATGTACTCAATCATTACCCTGTGGAAGGGAATCATTGATTACATATTCCCTTCCCTTTGTTTGGATGTTATTTTATGCAGGTAATCATTGAGGGTGAGTGGAATTCATTACCTCCACCAAAGGAACAAGTCATTCCTCCCACATTGGAGGGAATAATCATTACTAATAGTTGAATTTAAATTTTTGCCCAAATTAACTTAATTAAATTAAAATAATTAATTAACTTAATTAGCTCAATTAATTAAGTTAATAAAGTAATTAATTGTGTTAACTTAATTAATAAAATAATTAATTAACTTAATTAATTCAGTTAATAAAATAATTTTGATTAATTTAATTAATAAAATAATTAATTAACTTAATTAGTTCAATTAATTAAGTTAATAAAGTAATTAATTGTGTTAACCTAATTAATTAAATAATTAACTTAATTAATTAAATTAATAAAATAATTGATTAACATAATTAATGAAATAATTAATTATATTAACTTAATTAATTCAGTTAATAAAATAATTGATTAACTTAATTAATAAGATAATTAATTAATTTAACTTAATTAATTAAGTTAATAAAACAATTAATTGTGTTAACTTGATTGATTAAATAATTAATTAAGTTAATTATAATTAACTTAATTAATTAAGTTAATAAAATAATTATTTGTATTAATAAAATAATTAATTAATTTAATTAATTAATTCTTAATTGTCTCTAAATATATATATAATTATTTTTTAAGAAGTGTATAAAGGTAATTGTCTCGCATATTCTCCACTTACTTTTTAAATTCCCAATGCATAACCCTCTCTAACTAAACACAGATTTCATTCATATCCCCTCCCCATTACTCTCATTCCCATCCCTCTCTTCATTACCTCCATTCCTATCCCCATTTATATTCCGTAATCCAAACGCACCCTTAGAAGAATTGTGGATGGAGAATCCTCAATTACCTATACTAAGTGGGTCTCTCAACTAGTAACACAAACATGTTATGCATGAAACTGCCTAATTAGAATTTAAGACTATATAACAATACCCGATTGAATTCAAAAATAAAAAATTGCAATTAACGATCAAAGTAAAACATGAAACATTAACAACCAATATCAATTAAATCTAAACATAAATTCATCTATGCCCAAACACCTACAAAATTAATTCTCAAAGAAAACAAATATACAATTTACAAGAGACAACAACTATAATTAAAAGTATTAAAACCCCATTTCCAATTGCGCCTCTAAAGATTGACAGAAGACACACCAAGATGCTCTATTTGACGGCTCCAATCTCCCTGATGATTCACCCAAAAAGTCTGGTGAAAACTCGTTTTCCAAAGCTTAGTCGTCAAGAGATACATTCAAAACCCTCATTAATCTTTTATAGTTAGAAGCATGGGGTGGATAACCGGGCCCTCCTGGCTAGTCCATAGTCCAAACCAGTAGGACGAACTGAGACCCGTTGGTTTCTTCTTTTTAAATAATACATTATGAATTTTGATTCAAATTTTTTTAAAAAAATCTTTAAAATTTTAACAAAAAGCATCAATTGTCTATGATAATTTTATAAATGGTTAACACGACTTATTTATCATTTATATTATTTACTAAACAATAAATATGTTTTTAACCTTTACTGGTGTTTTTCCAAAAACTCAAATATAATTTTTAAAAATAAAAAATATTTAAGATAATTTCAAATAAATCACAAAAATTAAAATATTATATGGTTAATTTTTTTTAAATACTCATTATTTAATTTTTTTTACAATGTGTTCAAAACTATATATTAGTTAATATAGGATTAAATTGAATTTTTTTTAAATCATTGATTTGATTAAAATTGATTAATTGATGGAGAGAATTGAACAAATGATGAGATGTCAAATTAACTAGATGATCATGTGCTCAAGGATTCACAATATATAAAAGAATGATGATTAGAAGAGATTATAAAAGAAAAAAAAATGTCACCTAAATTTCACATGAAAAATCTCATATCCAACAACCAAATCTCAAATCTTTAACCATCTTATCTCAAATTCCCAAACTATATTCAAAAATATTATAAACAAATCTCTAACACCATTAATAGTTCCGGTGAGTTAGTGTGTTTAGGAGAGTCACTCAAAAAACTCACAAGAATATGAAACACACACACAATCAAGCAAGAGAAAGAAGACACATAAGTTGGTTGCCCAGTTTGGCACAACCTTACCTACATTTGGGGGGCCAAGTTTGGAGAAACAATCCACTAAAAGAGATGAAAGAATAAAGAGTACAACACTCCCTTACTCACTCAAGACAAAGAATACCGTCTTAAGATTGTCCGATGCCCACTCTCATCAACCCTCACCAAAGGGTCTCTCACTTGTGGCTCATCCGAAATCTTTAAATAGGATATCTTATATAGATTCACCTACGTCCATTAGATCCTTCTTCTTTTAGAATTCTCCGTAGCTTCTTAACTTGGACATCTTCCAGAGTTAGATGTTGCAACACCCAGTTGCAACATTGCCCACCTTACTGAACATGACTGAGTTCTAGCCAGTTGTCGAACTTGCGACACCTTCAACCCTCCCAGTTCCTTCAGTCTGCTTAGTAGCAGTTGACTCGTCTTGAGCTTTTTCTACCTGCAACCACTTCTTTCCTCACGTCACTTCAGTAGGTCTACTCTCCCGAGAAACGTGCCTACTAATGCACACACAACCATCTCACCAAAGATGGTCACCTAAGATCTCCCGATCTTCTTTCCAAACTTCGTCCAAGTATGGTTTTCCCAAATGATCTTCGTTTGACTCATGGAAATATTGTTACTAAACTTGATCTCATCTGATCTAAGTTTAGTCTTCAATATCTTCAAGTATGATCTCTAATCATCCATGCTTGGATCTTCAAATCGTCAATCAAATCTTCAAGTAATCTTCAATCAATCTCCTATATATAATTAATCTCCTCGAATAACTCAGTCCATAATTAGCTCTTAGATCTTCCTTCAAATTGTGTTGCTAAATATGGTCTTGATAATCACATTGGCTTGTCCTTGCCTATCTTAGTTTGTGTCTTCAAATAGCTTCACACCAAACTAGGTTCCATGTAATCTTCATGATGATCTGTTATTCTTGCTAATAATAGAATATTCCTCTCTTTCTAAAATAGATCTTTCCTAAAAAGAGTTTTACCAAAGATATGATTTATCATCCCGGATCTTACCAAAGATAGAAACAATCATGCCTAAAATAAAACTTTCCCTTCTTGGAGAGATCCTTCTAACTTGAAGCGCTTTTCAAAATTAGTTAATCATCACATGAACATTTGAGAGGAATTTCACTAAACATAGTCTCCAAACATGATCTTCTAAGCCTCATATCTTTAAATGCCATGTCACCAAGCTTTAGCCACATCATCATCCTAGTCACTTTTCCTTTTTGCCAAGTCATTATTGTCATGTCATCTTCCTTTGCCATGTCACCTCTTGGCTTGTCACATAATGTCAATCCACATCGTCAGACTTAACAACCCTAATCATTTTCAAACAACAATGAGAAAATAACTAGTAAAAATCGGAGTAAAGCCGAGAAAAAAAATTATGAAAACAAAGAGATCTCATCTCTGATAAGATCAACATGCAAATGGCAATATCTAAACCATTAATCTCTTTGGGAAAAGTGATAGCTGTTAAAGTGGTTAAAACTAGATAATTAAAGGCAGTGGCGGAACTAGGAAAACGATGAAGGGGGTGCTTAACTCAATGAACTAAAAACAAATTTTGAAGATTCTCCATAAAACAAATTGATATATATATATATATATATATTTTGGTCAAATGACATGTCATTACTATTTGATCCATCCAATTTAACAAAATAAAATAAGGGCTATATACACATTTATAATTTTTTTTTAAAATTGACAAAATAAAAATTCAAAGATATCAACAATATATTTTTATAAATAATTTTTAAAAAATATATTTTTTATATGATATATCATAGTTTATAGAAGTTGGGTCAAATAATAAGTTTTAACAAAATTTTTCTAAAATTATAATTTTTATATTGTATAAATTAATTTGTAAAAAACAAAGATGCTAAATAATAAATTTAAAAAAAAATATTTTTTTATTACATAAACTACTTTGTAAAATATTAATGAGTCAAATAATAAAATATTTGTAAATATTTTTTTGTCAAAATATTTTTCTTAAGACAATAGTATTAAATTGAAAAAAATTGAGGATTGAGAGGTTAAACCTGAAATGAAATATATAAAATATATATATATATATATATATATATATATTAAAAAAATAAGTTAATTTTTAAACTAAATGCATGCAAAAGCAAGTCTCTTAAAGGCTGTCAATGTGCATCACTTTAAGGCTTTCACTTTCATTTGAAAAAAATACAAAATATTAAACTTTAAGTTTTAATTACCTAGGTTTTAAACTTTCAATGTGCATCACTTTAGGTTTTGATTACCTAAGCTTTAAACTTTTAATATTTTATACAAATCGGGCTCGGCTCACCCATGTGCATCACTTTAAACATTTAAAATTAGATTGAGACTGGTTCACAATGGTGCTGGTTTTTAGCTTGTCAGGTTTTTAAGGTGATACAGGACAGTCTATTCTCCCAGGTCCGGTTTGGCTGGTTAAACCCAATTCTGACTACCTACGTAAGAATTTGCATAAGCACAATCATAAAGATGTACATATACACTAGGCAAATTTCCTCTTTTGCATCGAGGTTTTATAATTTTGAGATTTTGAAAACAATATTGCTTGTAGATGTACTATTAAAATTGTTGGTATATCTTGATTTTAAAATGTTTTATAGGTATTTATTACCGAAATAAAAAGTGCAATTAAATTTTTTTAATTATTAACATCATCTCTAATATAGACAAAAAATTGATTAACAATTTACATTTTTCCTTAAAATTATTTATTGTATAATTAACAAATGATAATGAATATTATATTATATATTATATCTCATATAATTAAAAACTAGCTTATAATTCTAAATTAATAACTAAAAAATATTTTATTAACTTATCACCCGATGATTGAACCATTAAATGTGATACCCCAAGAAGAACTATACTCTAGACAATACATAAATTATTAGTATAGTTTTCCCCACAAAATAAAATATTTTTTAATAATTATAATTGGTGTAAATTATCTAATGAAACATTTAATGTAAACAAATGAATGGAGTTAAACATTTTCTGTTATTAATATCACATTATATACACACAAACACTTAAAGCTAATAAAAAAAATTAAAAAAACTTAAAAAATCCTCCTTGAAATTCTCTAGAACTATTTTAAATATGTATAGATGTATGTATATACATTGGCAGTAGTAGTTTTACATGCGAAACTTACTTTTTTGTGTATGGTTTGATGTGAAACTACTTTTTACATATAATACAACTTATCACTAAACCCTTTTAAAGCCTCTTGCTTTCTTGCACCACTCAACGTGATATGATTAGGGATGCTTAGGTTTTATTATTGCTATTTAAATCTTGTTTGTAGATTTTTATTGAGATATTGGATAGGGTTTAGGGATTTGATATATTTTAAGTTTTTGGAGAGGATTATGTTGGTTATGGTGGCTTTGATTATTTAGTTTGGCCTGTTGCATATTGACATGGTTGTGATGTGGTTGGTTTGATGGTTTATTATTCATGTAGTTGCTTGATTATATTTTAGGGCATGGTTGTTTATGATTTGGGATTTAAATTTTGTGTAGTTTTTAATTGAGATCTATTGTATGTTAGAACAGTTGATTTATTAGGTTTTATTTATTTGTTTATTAAGATATTTTGGTTCATGGTATTTTATTTTATTGTTTGGTATGTTGTATTTTTACTTTGATGGATTTTAGATGATGTAATTTTAAACAATAATTTTTTATGGATATTTAATGTTCTTATGTTTTGGATATGTGTTAGGTGTTGCCGTATACAAAAAATAATGTGGTAAATATTAAATGTTGAATGCTATATTCGGATAAATTTTAACGATCTCATATTTTGATCAAAATATATTATAAATGTAATTTTATGTTAAAAAATTTATTTGTTAATTAAATTTAATGGTTATTTAAAAAATAAATAATAAATATTTTCTACATTAAATAAATGTTGTATTAAGTTAATTAATTGTTTTGGCTTAAATTAATTTGTATGATAAGTATTAAATAATTAGTAATAAAAACTAATGGAAGTAATATCACCGTACCGCTTATATGGTGACCGTACCTCTTACACTTATATCAAACCAAACACATAAAAAGTAAATACAACATTTTCACTTACATCAAACCAAACAGATAAAAAGTAAATTAAAATACAGTATTTCTACTTACACTTTAAGTCCACTTATATGTAATTTGACTTATTACAAACCAAACAACCCCTAGGTAAATTGTTTAAATTTGATTAATTAATTTTGATAATGATATATAACCAATGATAATAGTGGTAATATAAGCTTGTTTATGTAAAAAAATTGCATGTCCTGATTCAAATCGAATAAAAATCTTAAAAAAATTACACAGTCAAATCATAATCGAATTGGGACTGGTTAAAATAAATAAATTTCATTATATTTGGGTATATTCAAGATAAGTCCAGAAGACATTTTTGTGATAATCTAAATATTTAAATCACAAGATCAGCCGAGATCACAGATCTCGAGGTGATCTAAAATATTTAAATCACAAGATCAGCCGAGAGCACAGATCTCGAGACGATCAAAATATTTAAATCACAAGATCAGCCGAGAGCACAGATCTCGAGGTGATCTAAATATTTAAATCACAAGATCAGTCGAGAGCACGGATCTCGAGGGCGATCCGAAACATTTAAATCGCAAGATTATCCGAGAGCACAAATCTCGAGACTATCTCGAAACATTTAAATCGTAAAAATTACCCTTGAGAACGTATCTCAAGGCAAAAAAATACTAAATTACAAAAAGTGCCTTTGAGAACATATCTCGAGGCATAAATGCAAAAAAAAAAAAAAAATATCCTTGAGGACATATCTCGAGGTAAAATAAAAAATTACAAAATTGCACTTGAGAATATATCTCGAGGCAAAGTGCAAATTACAAAATTAGCCCTGAGAATTTATCTCGAAGGCATAAAGGCAAATTACAAGATTGCCCTTGAGAACACATATCTGGAGGCAATCTCAAATCTTAGGATATCTCAAACATATATTCCGAGGCAATCATAAATTTCATGTAGCCTGAGAGCAGATCTTGAGGCAATTGGAAAAATGCAAATCATGAAGCACTTGAACACACATCTCGAGGCAGATTGAGTTAAGTGAATTTAAAAAAATATAATAATAATAAAATAATATAAAAAAAAATAAAAATAATAGATTAATGAATATATAATAAATAATAAAATAATAATATAATAAAAAAATAATAAATAAATTAAAAAAAATTTAAAATTTGAAATTTGAAATTTAAAATTTAAAATTATAAAAAAATAAAAATAAAATTGAAATTAAAAAAAAATAAATCCGATCTTACCAACTCGTTGTGATCTCGAGGGGAGTTGGGATGGGGATAGGGATGAAAAGAAAATTCTTTTAAAGTGAGCAGAATTTTTTTTTTAAAAAAAAAGGGAAATTGGCGGACAAAAAAAGAGAAACCAAGAAAAGAAAATAAATAAATAAATAAATAAGAACAAAAAAGAGGAAAAAGAAGATTTCAAAATTTAAATTTTGAATTTGAAAATATATATATAAATATATATAATTAATAAAAAAATTAATAAAAGAAAATTAAAAAAAAATTAATCAATAAAAAATTTAAGTTTAAATTTGAAGTTTGATTCTCTGTTATGATATCTTGGGATGTGGATAAGGAGGGGAGTTGATCTCGGGAGAAAGATAAGAGAGTGACGAGGTTTTAAAGAGAGTGGCGAGGTTTTAAATAGAGAGGAGATTTGAGAGAACGGGGGAGATTTTTAGGTGAAGGAAAAAAGAATTAAAAAAAAAAAAGAGACGAAAGAGAAGGTGCAGATCTGTTTCCCTCTCCCCGTATTCAGATACATATATATATAAAAAAATAATATATTTTTTTCCTCGCTGCCGCCGTCGCTTGTCACCACGACGCCACTGCCGTTGCTGCTTGAGTTAGCTAAGATAATGCCGCCAAGCACGCTTGGTAAAAAATCACTGGCATGATTGAGTGGCTGAGATAATGCCGCCAGTCATGCCGGATGTCGTCATCGCTGCTGCCTGTCGATGTTTATTGCTCTGTCTAACACCGTTGCTGCTGGTCCCCTATGATGAGCATGGAGGCTTCTACAATCATGTTCCCACGCCCGTCATCAATATGCTCGATCCGGACGGCATCATTGGCCCATACCCCTTTTTCTTCAAGTTTGACAGGTTGGGCGTCAGAAACCTTGCCATCTTCAAATAGATCTAATCCAACTTGCACCTCATCTGGTTGGTGATCACGTCCTCAATACCAACCCAGAAATTGGAAAAGGCATGTATGTGGGTGAATCACTCATATGTGCTTGTTGATGAATCTACTGCTGAGATTACGGCTGCCATAAGAAGCTGTTGCTTAATTACTGTAGTGATGTGAATCGGACTCTCGCTATATGTAACACCCAAAATATAAGACATATAGTTAACTCGTTCATTAAATAATGTTGTAACAATTAAAGGTTTCATGGGCATGAGACAGACCTTGATGATTTGTGAGCAAGTTTGCAGCATTGAGCAGATTCGGCTGAGAGTTTTTTTCCGATGCCTGTTAGGTTCGTCGAGATGTTTCTGCAGCATTAGACTCAACCAGAAGATGAAACTCATCCAAGCAAAATCCCAGACTTTCAACAGCGTTAAGGAAAAACAAAACAAAACAAAATCAAATCAGAAGAAAAGATGTAATTTATATGTTCCGGTTTTGATTTTGCAAAATATCAAATTGAATAAGACAAAAAAAGGATTGCAAAAATGGGCATGGAATATTGACTCTGCTGATCCTCTAATTCATGGCCTCACTACTAAAGTTCAAGAACTAAACCTCACCAGCAAGTTAACAAAATGGCAATTATTTAAGTGCTCAAGAATATGTTGCTTTAAGATAACCACATTTGTTTGAAACAATAAGAACTGAGTGATCACTATTTGTTTTGACATTGATGCAAATGGCATACTGAACGTCTCTGCCGAAAAATAAAAAAAATATATAAAAAACTACGGGCCAGAATAATGAGGTCACAATGACTAACGACAAGGCGAGGTTAAGCAAGGAAGAGATTGAGAAGAAGGTTCAGGACGTAGAGAAGTATAAGTCTTAAGACTGTAGAGCATAAGAAGGTTGGGGCCAAGAAAGCATTGGAGAACGGGGTTGGAGGACATCTGCAACCTGTTGCTTTTTACAGTTTCAAGTGGTACATACTGGTCAACAAGCTGTTCATTATTTTTATTATGTTAATTATTTACTTAAGCCATGCTCCTGTGTAGGGATGGCAATAATACCCATACCCGACCCAACCCGACCCGACCCGAGTTTGACGGGTAAAACCCGATTTGACCGGGTTTCGGGTCGGGTTCGGGTAAAACCCGACTTGTATGAAACGGGTGCGGGTGCGGGTATGAGAATTCTAATACCCGACCCGTACCCGAACCGAAATTAAAATTATTAAAATATTTATATAATATATATATATATGTATATATATATATATATATATATATATATATATATATATATACTAATATGTTCTACAACTTAACAATTTAGGGTTTTTTATTTTTCCTCTTTGTTTGGTCTTGTAATTTTATAATAATTTTATTTTATTTTATTTTATAAAAAATTATAATTACTTTTAAGTTACTTTTTTTAATAAAAATAATATATTTTTTATTAATTTTTTTAATATTGGGATGGGGGCGGGTATACCCGCGGATACCCGATTACCCGTCGGGTGTGGGTGTGGGTTTGGGTTTTTAAAATCCGTCGGGTTCGGGTTCAGGTTCGGGTATATTAGTGGGGTATCGGGTATGGGTACAGGTATGGTAATACCCGGACCTGACCCGTTGCCATCCCTACTCCTGTGGTCCACACCATGTCTTATCAGACTTATGACTTTTTCCCCTTTATCGTATAGTTATTATAAATAAAATAAAATAAAAAAATCTGAGCTGGCCGTTATCTTCTTTTCTTAAGATCCATGATCAAGCTTGTTAAAAAACTGTGCACGTGGAGTTTTTTTTTAAGAATTGAAAACCATGCACACATACATGCATGAAATAAAAAAAATTATTCATTTAAAAAAAAGGGTCTTAAAAGAAATGAGAAGCACGTGGGGCCCGCCATTTAAAAATTGATAAAACAAGCACCCATGAAAAATGATGATGAAGCATGCATGACAAAAATAAATAAATAAATAAAAGAAACATGCATAGTGGCAAAAAATAAAAAAAATAAAAAAAATATTGAATGTGAACCATGCATGCGAGGCGTGTATGAAATAAATAAATAAATAAATATATATATATATATATATATATATATATATATATATAAGTGGGCATGCATACATGCACGACAAAAATGTACATATAAAAATCATCATCAAAAAGAACAAAAGAGATACATGTGATAGCATGCATTATTGGTTAAGGAATAAAAAAATAAATGAAAAAAAGGAACAAGAAGAGTCCCACCATCATACGAGATTGAAACGGATTGTGAGGGTAAAAAAAAAATCAAAAAAAATATGTAGGATGGGCAAAGCACCTTCAATGCCTTTTGCAAATGTATTGAAATTGATGAGTGGTAGGTTCAGGACAGTGCCATCTATTTTATTTGGAAAGAGTTCTTATCTCGTGATGAAGCTACAAGGATTTTGTAGTGCCGCAGATGATAATCAAACAAGGGTTTTAAATTTGCATTGAGGACTCATAGAGCCCCTACTATTATTAATAGTTATGGACCTTCAGGGTTGATGAAAAAGAAAGATCCATATAAAAAAAAATAAAGGGCATGGATATTCAAGGCATGTTTAAAGCAGCATTAAAATAAGGGAGTTCCCATCGTGCACAGGCCAAGTATGAAATATACATATAAACACCCTATATCCATTAAAAATATGAATGGAAAATAATCATTTTAAAGCAACTACAAAGAATTAGACGCAATGAAACATGCAATGCGGTGATAAGGCACAGGCCTCATTTTGAGACAGTGATATAAAAAATTGTAAGACAACAATGATATATATATCTCAAAATGGCAACAAAGCAGGCAATGCAGTGACAAGGCACAGGCGGCGGCAGTGATATAAATATATATATATATATAAGTGATGTAATAAATATGTTTAAATTCGCAAATCTTTTCGTTGTTACTTGTACTTTTGCCCTTAATCGGAGGTTCCTAAGATTTCTAATCTTGGGTAATTAATAATAGAGGCTTGCCTCTATTAGGAGTGGAGGAACCCACAAAACAAATATGATGTTTGTGCTTCGATATACTGTTTGGTGTCTTTTTCATGATGTCAGACGTGTATTTTCGATCCCACAAAGCTGTTAATCTTGAATAAGTTACTCTTAGAATGGTCGGAGTAGCTTATCTTGGATTGAAGCCTCTTATTCCTCCCAAGTAGTATTAAGAAGGGTCAAGGGTTTTCAGGGTGTTCTGTAAAATTTGAAGGATCAAGGAGCTCATTAAAAGGCACTAGGAAGACGCCAACATGAATGGTCTTTCTTGTTTGTCTATTCCTAAAAGTTCTGCTCCGATTAACATTTATCAAGCCCAAAATCATCTAATAGTGTTTAATATTGGAAATTAACATATTTATCAATTTTTTTTGTCACTACTCTATGTATAAACTTGTCTTACTCAAATTTAACTAACAGATATGCAGGACTAAAACCGTAAAAATAAAATAATAAAATAAAATCATCCTTACCACTAAAGCCAATGGAGCAGTTGCAACGTGTATGATGCATTGAACCTTTCCAATTCCAAAGACAAACTCACAGCTAAATCCGGGAAGGTAACAAGAACTCATATAAACCATGGTTATTGTTCTTCTAAATGTAATCAGAAACACAAATATTAATTTTAACTTCCATAGAGCCTTGAATAAAACTTAAATATTGCTATTATCCTTCTCTTGTTGATTTTTTCCTTTTTGAAGATGCTTGTAATTAAGTTATTCCAAGATCTTGAAGGAATTTCTAAACTCAATAGTGCTTCACGGAGCAATAAAACAATCTAGTTATCAGAACAACAACCAATATTACAATAACATCATATGCTGAGCACTTGAAGAGATTGTAACAATTGAGAATGCCTTTGTACCTTGTAAGGGGCCATATCAACACAAAAACACTCATCAGGTACACATCGCAAAACACCATAAGGCGCAGCTTCCCATTCTCAACTGTACTTGAGTAACTTGTGTTGTAAAATATAGGACCGAATAGAGCAATACAGTAGCAAAATAAATGAAAATAATGATGAAAAATAAAGAACACAAAGATATTACGTGGAAAACCCCTAAATAATTAGGGTAAAAACCACGAGCAAGGATAGAAGAAATTAATAAGTGGGAAAATTCCAGGAGTTACAAACTCTCTAATAACAAGGAGAAAACCAATACTCTCTCTTGTAGTAGGAGAATAGACTAACTCTCAAAATAATTTTTTCATACTTCCTCACTCTTTTTCTTTCTCTTCTCTCTTATTTTTCTTACTCTCACTCTCACTTTTGGTTGTATTAAAATGGGATGAGAACCTCTCATATATATAGGGGAGAAGAAGCCATGGTTTGGGTCATTAGTTTATGGTCCATTGGTTTGTCATCCATGGATTAAGAGGCCATTGGTTTGGATGAGCCATTGGTTTATAATCCATGGATTAAGAAGTTGATAGTTTGGAGGAGTTGGTATTGAGCCATTGGTTTGTGTTGATGGTTTATGCCAACAATTCTCCCGCTTGAAGATTTGATTGAAAGACAATCAGATCTTCACACCATTCTTTCTATCTTGCCATTTGATGTTGCTTACGTCTCTGTCAGACCACAAGAGGATCGACACCATATGAATCTGTCAACGTTAATTGCTTTTTTCATAAAGTCTGCTAGATTGTCCTTGGTATGAATCTTTTGCATGTCCACTGTACCTTCTTCTACTTTCTCACGAACGAAGTGGTACTGAACTCTGATATGTTTTGTCTTTGAATGAAATGTTGGATTCCTTGCAGGATGCAATGCACTCTGGTTGTCACAATATAGAGTGATGTTCTCTTGTTTGTGCCTGAGTTCTTCCAACACCATCTTCAACCACACTGCAATGCTCTTGACCAGGATTCACCATTGACAGTAAAGTCAGATCCCCCATAACATAATGCAACATCTGAGGTTCCCTTTACATATATGAGAATCCTCTTAACAACACTCGAATGCTCTTGACCAGGATTCACCATGTACTGACTTACCACTCCCACTGTATGTGCAATGTCTGGTCTTATACAGATCATGGCGAACATTAGGTTTCCCACTGCTGATGCATAGGATATTCGAGACATCTCCATCCTCTCTTCTTCACTGTAGAACACATACTTGAGGATAACTTGAAATTAATAGGAAGTGGGGTAGAAATTGACTTACAGTCTTGTATGTTGAATCACCGCAAGATCTTCTTCAGATAAGTTTTCTGAGAAAGCCAAATCTTCCTATTATTTCTATCTCAATGAATTTTCATCCCTAGAATCTTGTTTGTCAGTCCCAAGTAATTCATTTCAAACTCCCTAGCCAATTGTGCCTTTAACTCCTTGATACGATCTTTGTTGGGGCCTGCTACCAACATGTCGTTAATATACAACAACAAGAAGACAAAATCTTCTTCTTCAAAGCTCTTCACATATACACAAGGGTCTGCATTGAATCTGCTGTATCCGAGGCTCATGATGAAGGAATCAAATCTCTTGTACCAACATCTTGGCGTCTGCTTTAGACCGTACTGAGATTTGTTCAACTTGCAAACCAAGTTCTTTTTACCTTTTTCTTCAAAACCTTCTAGTTGGAGCATGTAAATCTCTTCTTCAAGATCTCCATGAAGAAATGCAGTTTTGACATCTAACTGCTCAAGCTGCAAATCAAATGTAGCACACATCGCCAGGACTACTCGGACTGTTGTGAGTCGAATTACAGGTGAAAATATTTCATTGAAGTCAATGCCTTTCTTCTGAGCATATCCCTTCACCACCAATCTAGCACAATAACGATCTACTTGATCATCACCGTTGTGCTTGATCTTGTAGACCCATTTGTTGCCAATGGGCTTTCGTCCTTGTGGTAATGACACTAGTTCCCATGTCCTATTTTTATGAAGAGCTTCAATTTCTTCTTCCATTGCTGCTATCAACTGAGATGCATCTGAATTGTTCAATGCTTCATGAAGAGTTGATGGCTCTGCATCCTCAGTTAGAAGACAATACGCAATATTACCCTCTATAATATAGTCAGAATGCCAACTTGGTGCCTTTCTTGTATGAGTTGACCGCCGAACTTCTAGAACTTCAGATTCAGCTGGTTCTTGTAACTCGTGCTATGGTGTAGCTTCAGCTTCTTTTTCTACCTGTGTTGTTGTAATCTCTGTGTTTTCTTTTGAAATGCTTTCACCATCTACTTGCTCTTGTTCTTTATCTTCTATGAAGATAACTTCCCTGCTGATTACAACCTTATGGGCAGTGGGATCCCACAGGCGGTACCCCTTAACACCATCAGCATATCCTAAGAACATACATTTTCTGGATTTTGGATCCAGTTTTGTAGTTTCTTGGGTATTATACATTACATATACAGGACTTCCAAATATATGAAAGTTTGAATAATTAACTGGCTTACCAGTCCACATCTCCATCGGTGTCTTCAACTCGATTGCAGTTGATGGGGCTCGATTCACCACATAAGAGGCGGTAGTGGCTGCTTCTACCCAGAACTTCTTGTCTAAGCCTGCAGCTTCCAATATAGCTCTTGTTCTTTCCAACAGAGTCCTGTTCATCCGCTCTGCCACTCCATTTTGTTGAGGAGTGTATGCTATAGTGAACTGCCTTTTGATGCCTTCTTGCTTACAGAATTCATCAAATTCTTTACCAGTATATTCCCCTCCATTATCAGTCCTCAAACACTTGATCTTCTCGCCAAATTCAAGTTCCACCCGCGCTTTGTAAAATTTGAAGACTTGAAACACATCAGCCTTCCTCTTGATAGGGTACACCCAACATCTCCTGGAATAGTCATCAATAAATGATACAAAGTATTTTGCTCCTCCCAGGGATGTAACTGGTGCTTGCCACACATCAGAGTGAACCAATTCTAGAATTGCTTTGCTTCTAGAATTAGATGTGTTGAACTTGAGTCGGCGCTGCTTGCTTACAATGCAATGTTCACAAAACGATAGTGTTACCTTTGTGAGACCTTGAAGTAGATTCCTCTTTGCAAGAATCTTCTTTCCTTGCTCTGACATGTGTCCAAGTTTCCTGTGCTATGTCATTGTGCATATTTCATTTGCACTACTTGTGGCAACTAAAGCTTCTCCTTCATGCAAAGTTTCTCCCTTCAGCATGTATAGATTTGTAGCTATTTTCTCTCCCTTCATGCATACAAGCACTCCTCGAATTATCTTCATGATCTTGTTTTGAACTCCAATTTTGCAACCAAGATCATTAAGTTGTCCTATAAACAACAAATTCTTCTTGAGGCCCTCCATATGTCGGACTTCTTGGATGGTCCGAACCATGCCATCGTACATCCTCAGTGTGATGGTACCAATGCCAATGATCTTTAAGGCTTGATCGTTACAGTTGTACACAGATCCCCCATAGATAGGTTCATAATGATGGAACCATTCTCTTCGGGAGGTCATGTGAAAAGTGGCTGCAGAATCCAGAAGCCATACATCAGTAAGTCTTTTACCTGATGTAGTTGCTGCTTCACACACCATGGCCTCTCCATCATCTGAAATGCTTGCAACATTCCCTTGAGGATTAGAATCTTTCTTATTTAGACTCCAACAATCTTTCTTTAAGTGACATTTCTTGCCACAGTGGTAGCACTTGAAAGTCTTCTCACTCCTTGACTTTGATCTACCACGATTGTGGTTCCCACTAGATTCACGTTATGTTGGTCTTTCTCTCATCACCATCAAAGCCTCCGCTTGTTATGAACTTGCTAGCTTGTCTTCCTTGTTCTTGCGGTGACTCTCTTCCTCCAGAACAACAGCTGTAATATTATCAAAGACTAGACTATCCATGGGGACATTATTTGTTAAGTTGATGACAAGTTGATCATACGAATCTGGTAGACTTTGGAGTAGAATTTCTGCACGTTCACCCGACTCTATTGTATGTCCCAATGATGTGAGTTGGGAAAATAGAGTGTTCACTGTGTTCATGTGCCCCGTCACTGAAGTAGATTCTGCCATACGCAAACTATAGAGTCTCCTCCGAAGGAAAATTTGTTGTGGAGTGATTCTGCCCCGTCACTGCGTTCCCGTCCATCTCATTCCACTTATCATCTTTGACCTCAGCTGGTCTTTCGGTAATGGCCGCCAAGCAGTTGTCCTTCCTCACGATTGCCTTTATCTTCAGCTTCCACAATGAGAAATTACTCCCACTGAATTTTTCAATCTCGTATTTCACCGCCATTGCTTCTATTAGAAATTGCTGTAAGAGCAGTAATCAGTCTTTCAAAAGGTGAATAATTATCCAACTTATTTTCTGATGTGGAGGATCCACTAATAGTGGCAACCACAGAGCATACAATTCGTAGATATATTACACCAAGATCTAGCTCTAATACCACTTGTTGTAAAATATAGGACCGAATAGAGCAATACAGTGGCAAAATAAATGAAAATAATGCTGAAAAATGAAAAACACAAAAATGGTATGTGGAAAACCCCTAAATAATTAGGGTAAAAACCATGGGCAAGGATAGAAGAATTACTAAGTGAGAAAATTTCAGGAGTTACAAGCTCTCTAATAACAAGGAGAAAACCAGTACTCTCTCTTGTAGTAGGAGGATAGACTAACTCTCAAAATAATTTTTCCATACTTCCTCACTCTTTTTCTTTCTATTCTCTCTTATTTTTCTTACTCTCACTTTTGGTTGTATTAAAATGGGATGAGAACCTCTCATATATATAGGGGAGAAGAAGCTATGGTTTGGGCCATTAGTTTATGGTCCATTGGTTTGTCATCCATGGATTAAGAGGCCATTGGTTTGGATGAGCCATTGGTTTATAAACCATGGATTAAGAAGTTGATAGTTTGGAGGAGTTGTTATTGAGCCATTGGTTTGTGTTGATGGTTTATGCCAACAACTTGAAAATCCCCATATTATGCCAACATAATTTATTAATTCAAATTATTTCTCAAGCACTTTGAAGACTGTCATGACCTCCCTATGAAGAAAATTAACATTTATAAGCAGCGACAAATATAGACCAACATAGGATGAATGCTCTAGAGAAATCATGCAACAACCTCAACATTAAATTTTTGTTAAAGATTCATATTTATAACAGTAGACATTAAAAAAAAAAAAACTTATATTTCCTCAACATTTCACTCAAAGGAAGGTGACTGGATGAAAAATATCAGGATTTTGTGATTGGTTGTGCAAGCACAAAAATATTAATTAATAAGCATAAAATTCAAAACTTTCAATTTTTGGTAATAGATTGGTGGGATACAAGTGGCTTACAACAACAAACATCATCAATGTCAAGGCCTAAAGTTGTGAGGATCCAACATCATATTTGATGAAAACATCTAGGTACTTGGAAAAAAAACTCCTATTTTACATAAAATTTCAAGTTCCATCTTACACTATATATGATGATGTATTTGCTAAAAGAATGCAACCAACATCTACTGAGGAAGAAATTGTGCTAAATTAGTATGGATAAGAACAGATAGTGATGCTTTATAACTTAAATGTGTCACAAGTTGGAAGTTTTAGTTCTAGAGTGGCATTAGTTCTCTTCATAAAGAATATAGCTGAATCAACAAGTAGATTTAAAAACAGATCCCCTTTTGTTTGTAGTTTAAAGTCATCAATAGCTTATTTTAATGTCATTGTTTAATTATACTCCCAGTGTATATCAATCATTTTTTGTTGCTGATTTGCCATATAGTTTGAGCTAAATAGCTTCTAGAGCACTTTTCTACTACCTCAACATATGTTTGTCCATATGAGATTATGAATATGATCTATATCTTCAAGTTAATAATTCTGTAAACTTACTGTCCGCTAGTGGCGGTTATGGTGGCTGATAGCAGTAGACTACAGTGTAGTTAGATGTGTGTGGCCATGTCATGGTAGATGCAGGGCTTGGAATTCAAAGCTAACTTTCTTGTGATACCCCTAAAAGGATGCCATATGGTTCTTGGGATCCAGTCTGGTTCAGTTAGGCCCGATACTTTGGGATTTTAATTAATTATGGAGTTCGCCATCAACCGGAAGAAGGTGCAACTTAGAGGGTCACCGAGACCAAGGCTCGAGATGATACAAGGGAGAGATCTGGCACGATCTTTGCAACTACCTAACTACCTTCCCAGTTGTGCTCAATACAATTGTGTTCAATCGAAGTCATCTCAGAGGAATCCTCACCCATAGAGTTAAATGATCTGACTCAAGGCAGTGCTGGTCAAAGAAGATAGTTAGAGATTATGCTTGCCATATACGATGATGTATTCACTGAGAGGCAAGAGTTGCCCATACCTCGGTCCCATGATCATCACATCCAACTCCAAGATGGCACAAACCCATTCGATGTGAGCCCCTATAAGTATCCCATATACCGGAAAAAGAATCATAGAGGAATTGATCGAAGATATGTTGAGCAAGGGGATCATTCGACCAAGTAATAGCCCATTCTCATCTTCGATCCGTTAGTGTTGGTAAGGAAGAAAGACAGAGGGTGGCGATCGTGTTAGATTACTGAGCTGTGAACAACAAGTCCATAAAGGACAAATTCTCCATTCCTCTTGTTCATGAAGAACTATTGAATGAACTTTATGGGGGTTGATTACTTCTAAAAACTTGATTCAAGATCTGGTTATATGTGGTATTGTTTCACGTATATATCTCGCAACTCATATGCAATGATCGTGGTGAAGTCTCTTGGTCTCATGGTCACCACCAGGTGTGTCTGCGGCACTAATACGTGAGTCTGCACTTGCTCTTGCTCTTGGGACACCCTCGGAACTTCTCTTTGCTCGTCTGCAGCAGCAATAGTAGCGGCTTGAGCTGCTTCTTCTTCTTCTTCTTCCCTCAAATGTTCCTCCAGGAGATAACTCTCCACTCTCAGTCTATCATACCTCAGAGGAGGTGATCCTCGTTGGCGTCTGGGTGGCATGTTAAATGATTATCCAAGTGAGTTGAACCCAATTGAAAAATCCCCAATCTTGCCTCTACTTAAAGCCAAGTTCTAGCAATGTAGGTGATGAAGTCTATAGCACAATTCCGTGAGTAGCCAATCCAAACGTTTTTTATGACACATCACACCACTAGTTTCCATACCACAGTCCTAAAGACTACTACTCTTCCAGACACACATCCTAAGTGTTGGTGTAGTTGCATTGAACAGGCTAAAGATAACTTTACATGTCACACCACTCTGCACTTTTTATAGACACTCAACTCACGATTTGATGTTGTCACACCAAACACACAAATCAGTACAAGGTTTTACACACTGGTTGTCTGTTCAAAAACGGTTCAAATTTATAAAATTTTATTGCTAGTTACATATATATTATTTTTTAAAATTATTCTATCTTAAAAAGTTAAAATATTTATAAAATTTTATATTTTACTTTTTTTTTTTTGGAAATTGCTATTCATATTTATATATTCAATTGAGAAACAATTATTATTGCCATTTATAAAAAAGTTATTATTGTAAATTTATAAGAAAGTTAATTTCATTGAGAAACAATTATTTTTACCATTTATTTAAGTTATTATTTTATCTAAAAAGCATATCAACTTTTTTCGAAGAAAAGAAAAATAAGAGGAATGACGAAGAAGAAATAAATCTTCAACGGTGCTTGGTAAATATTCTGGCTTTTATTCTTTTTATATTTATAATATAACTATGAAAATTTATATATATATATATATATATATACTTATATTGAGGATGAGTTATTACTTATTAGCTGGTTATACAATAAATATGAATTTATTGAATAACGGGTTTAATTTTCTCAAAGCCGAGAAAAAAATAATCAAGACTTTAAATCGCCATCTCAAGTTAATTTAAAAAAAATAAAATAAAGTCTGGGTGAGATTATATATAATCACTATGAAAAATGAGAGAATAGGAAAATTTCTATATAAATTATATTTTTATATTTTTGCATAGTCCTACCACCACTAGGTCCACGACCACAATCATCACTATTATATATATGAATATATTTATATATACATAGGAAAAATAGCCAAGACCGATGTCAAGGATTTGCATTGGATAAAGCAATTAAATCATTCTCACACATGTGCCTTTACATACCCGTGTACCAGGTTTTATAACTGTTTCCATACCAAAAATGGGTACTTTAGACACAGGATTGTGAATAGACCAATTAAAAAAGATCATTGATTTATTATTATATATACTACATCTTAATTCTATCCCCTAAATATCTCTATTTCCAAGTTGATTTGTGTGAAGATATTTGGCCCTTTTTGATTCATTGGATTTGTTGGATTTTCTTTAAAGTTGTAAAACCAAAGCATTATCAACCGCTTATCTTAATAGCTCTGCTGGCCCACATTAACGTCTTTTAGATTTCCCATGATTTAGTCAAAGGCCAATGAGAAGATGAAAGGGATACACCGTACACATTGAATTTAGTTAACCGACCAATGAGAAACTGGTAGTGATAGGCCTTAAGCAAACCTGCGGGTGAGCATACCCGGGCACATTGAAAAGCCCCTCTAACTCTAGCTCTCTCTAAGCTCTCAAACTCGCCGCCGACCCCGCAAACTCCAACCCTTCGCTCCGCTGTGTTTCAGATAAAACCTTTAGATGAAATCGACCACGAAGATAGAGCCTCTTGGGAGGATGAGCAATGATGGCTGAGAGAGCTGGAGAGGGTTTGCAACGAGGGCTTGGAGATAAATTTATAGAGGGTTTCCTCTTACTTAGGGTGACGGGATTTGGGCTTCTCTCTCTCTTTCGCTCTCTTTTTCTTTATCTTTGTGCTCTTTAATCTCAGCGGCAAAGATGATGATCTTTGTTAGCGCCGGCCTTTCTTTAAGGTCTTTCTTCTTCTTTTTTTCTTTAAGGTCATCTCTCTGACTCTCTCTATTTGCCTCTGAGGATTTTATTTTCGAATTTTTTTATGTTTTGATTTTCAGGTAAGTTGCTTTGAGGTTGTTGGTGGATCTGGGAAGGTAATAGATTTGTCTCTCTTTTCTTTATCTTGGTTTTTATTGGATGTTTTATGCTTATTATGTAATTCTCTGTCCTGATTTTTTACCTCATGTTCTTTTTAGATTTTTGTGCATGTATTAGGGGCAAAATGGTCATTTTGCACTAGTGGCATCCTTGCATGAGTGCACATTAGGTTGTGTCTGAAAACCAGCCGAAAACCATGGGCAAAACGGTCTTTTGGACTCATTCTTTCAATTTTCTCTTTTAAACGGCATTTTGGTAATTTCTCCTATTTCCAAAAAAAAAATGAAAATCTGAAATTGAATGAATAAAGAAGCAACGTGGCTTCTTTCTCGCCTTCCCTTATTCTTTCTTCTTTTCTTTTCCTTTTTCCTTCCTTCGGCCGAACATCAAAAGATTTTGTAAAAATTTCTTCGGCAAGCTATTTCGGCGAATCAACGCTTCTATTCTCTTCCTCTCATTCTCCTAAGCTTGGTAAGGCTTCGATTCAAGGTTTTCTCCTTATATTTTCTTCGTATTTAATTTTTTCCGAAAATCCTTCAAACCCCATAAATCAACCTTGGTTTGAGTTGTTTTTGGACTCAAATCGAAGCCATCTATCTTGTGATTCATTTGTGTGTATGTTTGTGAACAAATTTCGCGATTTGGAGTTGTAAATCGTCGATAAACCATCGATTAAGGCCGGTTTTACTGTAGCAAATTCGTGGGTTAATGTAGCAATTCCGAAAATACTGTAGCACCAAAAACCTTGGCCTTTTCTTGTATTTCTTTGGTCCAAATCGAAGCCCTTCTTCCTTGAAATTCATTGGAACTTGTTTTACTTTGATTTGAGGTCGTTTGGGTCCAAAATGACATTGTTATCTCCTAACACCCTAGAGTTACATGTTTGACATGTAACTTGTATTCGCATGCACTTTAGTTTCTGTTCTTGTGTTCATTTGTTCTTGGATTCTTTGTATGACTCTAGGTGGCGAAGCTTCCTCCCAGGGGAAGGAAATTGCTGACCTGTGAGCGCGTCTCAAGGCTAAACGACGGGTTCAGTGAGTGGTTTAATTGTTAATTGCATAGATTTAATTAGAGTATGATAGTATTTTTTTTATGTTTTATATCATGAATTTGATGCTAAACCAGATTTCATTTGCTATATATGGATATTTTGAGTATGGTGTTATTTTGGCAAAGATTATTCCAGTATACTTATACAAATATATTTTGAAAGATACATGTTTACATATATATGTTTATGTATATGTATTTACATACAAAGGGAATATGGATTGATGTATATTTCCGTATTTAAGCATCGTATGATTAGTGACAATTTTAATTTTGACATATTGGTTTTTTGTCACAAAAAAAAATACATAATGTGACGAAATCATTATTTAGTCCTCATTTTGCTTGTTTGATAATTTTATGTGACAATTCTTTAAATTGTCACATGATATTGTCACAAAAGGATTAGCTCCAAATGCACTCGTACTTTTAGTGACGGTTTAAATATTAAATGACAAATATAGTACATCATTAATATAATATTTTTTTGCGACAAATTTTAAAATTTGTTGTTTTTAAACTAAATTTAAATAATGTTACTAATATTAACATATATTATTAATGACAATTTGAATTTTTTTTTATGTACCTTAATTTATTTTTGTGACACAGGTTTGTCACCAAAATATAAGTAATAATGATATTATAATATTGTTACAAATAAATATCGCATTACTTGATGATATTGGATAATGTCATTATTTGTTACTAAATTTAATGACACTAATCATCTCTCACTAATAATTTTTTTCGTAGTAAAATGCTAAATACCATTGAAAGATAAAATGCTAAATGATATAAACATTCTTTTATGCTTTACAATTAATTTAGGAGAAAAATATAACAAAATTATTTATATAAATTGACATAGATATGAGTAAGGACATAACAATAATGTTTTTAGGTGGGTCACGCAAAACGTTAAGAAACCAAACAACAATTTTTTTTATAAATATTTTTATAAAATATAATTTTCAAAATCATGCTTACCAATTTGTCGAATATGAAAGCAAATAAAAGATTTTTCCAAATATTTTTCTAAAATCATATATTTTTATACAATATAAATAGCTTTTGCAAGTAAAAAAACTTGAGAAAGCAAAACAATATATTTTTTGCAAAAGAATATAAATTTTTTCATGTTATATAAACCAATTTAATACCTAGGGGCAAGGGGATAAAAAAAATTTTTTGCAAATATTTTTCCTAAAAATATAATTTTTTTTAAACTATATTTATCAATTTATACATTGTTTATTTTCAAAAAAAAAAAAATATTGTCAAGATAGGGTTGTAGCATCCCCATATTAGTTTAATTTCATATTTTTAATTTATTTATTTTTTATTCAAATAACTCTCTTTATCTCTTTTTGAATTTTTTTATTTTTAAAGATTTTATTAGAGATATTTTATATTAACACCTTCATATATATTATAATTTATTTTATTAATAAGGACTAAATTATAAAAGACCTTCATATTATTGAAGTAATTTTATATAGATATTAAAGAAGTTTTTATAACTACAGTATTAATTTAAAATTTAAATTTCATTGGTTTAAATTTGTTATAAGTTTTTTTAAAAAAAATTATTGCGAAATATATTTAAAAGATAATTTAAAATTCAAGTTTCATTGGTTTAAATTTGTTAATAATTTTTTAAAAAAATTATTGCGAATTTAATTAAAAACATATAAAAATATGTTAGTTTTTATATAGAATTTGAAAAGATTTTCATTCAATAAAAAGATATATCCTATAAAAATTTTTAAATAATTTTAATTTATCTAAATTTAGTTTAAATTTGTTAATAATTTTTTTAAAAATTATTGCCAATTTAATTAAAAAATATAAATATATATTAGTTTTAATATAGACTTTGAACAAATTTTCAATCAATAAAAAGATATATCCTATAAAAATTTCTGAATAATTTTAATTTATCTAAATTTAGTTTAAAGTTTATAAAAATTTAAAAACAAAATTCTATATTTAAAAACAAAATTCTATATAAATCTCTATCTCAATTTCTATTCTTTCTCAATCTTTCTTTCTCTCTCATCATTACTAAGGTAAATTATATTTCTCAATGTCTATACTACCGTCTATTTTTTATTTTATTGTTGTCTCCATCTTAAGGCACACTTCCACTTTTTTTTTAGTTCTTGATTTTTTTTTTATAATGCTTGTGTAAGTTCCTACTTCATCCAAGATCTCATGAATCTTTTAAGTATTTGCATTAGTGTTCCAATGCACTTAGTTCATAAACTTTTTATAATTGCTTGATTCGCTTCTAATTTTATTGTGATGGCTTTCTTAAAAGATATGTTCGATGGATTTTTCATGGGGAAACCACGGAAGTAGCTACTTCTACTGTTATAAGTAATGAAGAAGAAATAGTGTTTGGCAATGATATTCATGAGTTATTGCATGATATGATGGCTGAAGAAGATAAACTTTCTTTTGATGGGACACAAGAATTTAGAAATGCTCCATTACCATCATCTGGTATTGAAGTGTTGAGACAAGTGGAAGATATGAATGGTAGCAAAGATGGACCTTGGAAAAAGAAGAGCATTTTTTTCACATTGCCTTATTGGAAACATCTTCTATTGCGTTATAATCTTGATGTCATGCACATAGAAAAAAATGTATGTGATAACATCTTTGGCACATTGATTGGACAAGATGGGAAATCAAAGGACACTTATAAGTCCAGACTTGATCTTGTTGAAATGGGTATCAGGAGCATTCTTCATCCCAAAACTCATCCTGACACTAATATTCAATATTTACCACAAGCTTCATATCAGATGAGTTTGGAAGAAAAAAATAATTTTTTGAAGATTCTCAAGGAAATGAGAACTCCAGATGAATATTCTTCTAATATCTCACGTTGTGTGCAACTTAAACAACGGAAGCTCATAGGACTGAAAAGCTATGATTGTCATTTATTAATGCAAGAATTTCTTCCCATAGCAATACGATGTTCTTTACCTGAAAAAGTGTGCTCAGTTCTAATTGACTTGTCCAATTTTTTTAAAGACCTTTGCTCTAAGGTTCTTCAAGAAAGTGTCTTTGATTTGCTTGAGTATCGAGCTGCTTCAACATTATGTGAAATGGAAAAAAATTTTCCTCCGTCTTTTTTTACCATAATGGTACATTTGGTGATTCATTTAGCAAATGAAGCAAGACTTGCTGGTCCAGTCATATATCGGTGGATGTATCCTGTTGAGAGGTATATGTTGCATTCTAAATATTTATTTTAAATACCTAAATTTCAATTTTATATTTAATACATATATTTATATTTGATTTTATATTTGAATAGGTTTCTTCTTACGCTTAAGACGTATGTGCGTAATAGAGCTAGTCCAGAGGGTTCAATTGCAGAAGGCTATTTAGCTAATGAATGTTTAACTTTTGCTTCACGATATTTAGTGGGGACTAAAACTAGCTTCAATCAATCAACTAGAAATGAAGAAGATCAAAATGTTGCCAATGATGAGGAAGTATCTATTTTTGCAAATGTTGGAAGACCATTGGGAAGGAAAAAAAATAAAGGCTTTAGTAGTAACAAGCGTAAGAGGGTCTCACGTATTACACTTGACAACCAAACTTTGGTGCAAGCACATCGTTATGTGTTGTTCAATTTTGATAGAGTTGCTCCATTTTTAAAGTAAGATTAATTCATCATATAAATTTTTATGTGTGCTAAATTATATTAATCGAAATTCTTTTATTTGGTATATTTAATTTTGTATTTAGGAAGCATGAGCAATTTATTAAGAGGCGTAATCGCTCCCCACGTCTTTCGCCTTATGAGATACAAAAGTTACAAAGTGAAACATTTCATGATTGGTTTCATGATTATGTAAGTGTGACTTCATGTTTGGATTACTTATAATATTTTTAAGTTATAGCATTATTTTAATTAATTATGTATGATATTACATAGGTTTCACAATTGGAGCAACAAGGAAATGCAAACATCACCGATGAACTTAGACTACTTGCTCGTGGTCCAATGGATACAACAAGGAGATACACTGGATACATTGTTAATGGTTTTAGATTTCACACCAAAGCTCGTGAAAGATGGTTGAAAACTCAAAATAGTGGGGTTGTTGTAACATCTAAGATGATGAGTTATGCAAGTTCAGGGATGCACACTATTGAAGGAGATTAACTATTATGGGGTTTTTACCTGACATCATTCAATAAGCAATACGTAACT